>NC_071631.1:8465000-8710000 GCF_014839835.1 Dryobates pubescens
ACCCCATCTCCTGTAGGGGCCTGTGCAACAGAAGAAGAGTTGTTCCACCAGAAGAACCCCATGGTAATGTTTGCTATTTGATGGGCCACTAAATGAAATATCTGGCAGGGAAGACCCATGGGTCTGGTGCATTGCTGTGTTTCTGGAGGCTGCCTCTGACACTGAGGTCTGCAGAGGAAAGGCTCAGCTCATGCCACTATTTACCTTTTTCTCTTTATCACAGTTGCATTATCAGCATCGAGTGGTAAAGCAGCTGCATGAGCTGTGGAGACAGCACATGACTTTTCCTCCAGCCTTTGAGGAGAAAGTGTCCTTGGACCAGAAGAGGACGGTGGAGGGCATGCAGCACCAGGAGACTGCTTCAGAGGTTCTCTCTGCACAGAGCAGCACCACGAAGGTCCCATGCTGGAAGAATGAGGAGGCTCCAAGTCAAATGATGAACACAGAGGAGGAAGAACCAGGCCTTGCAGAGTGGAACCTCTCTTTGGAGGACTTCAAGCAGTTGGTCAGTCCTGTTCCCAATAGTGCTATGAGAAGCTGAAGTTTTCATTTCCCTACAAGTACCCTGGCCTTCCCCAGTGTGAGTGCACCCAAAGGTCTGCTTCCAGCATGCTGTAAGTTATAATGTGTCACAGGAAAGCACTTCAGCTGCCTGACCACACCCTCAGCACTCTTGTAAAGAGATTCATAAGAGAGATGTTGAGGGCTATTGTGTGAAGAAGAAAAGAAAACCACACAATGTAATAGACATTTTAAGAGCCTTCCCTCATTAGCTGTCTCTCCTTCAAGAACTGATTGCAGGGGGTCAGGCTAATGCCAACAGTCTTCTGTGGCTTCCCCAAGGCTCCTCTCCTTGGAGAGTCCTTCCTATTCTTCAGAGCACTAAGGGGGCACTCATGAGGGGCTGGAGATAAGAGCACAGACTTCCCTAAATAAAAGCAAGAGTGGTTTGAATTTTGTCAATTTTTTTTCTGTACTGCCCTCTTAGAAACCTCTCTGCTGCTTTTATAAGTCATCTTTACTGTGAAGCTTTCTAACTCACCAGGATCCCTCCTGTTCTGTAGTGGCATTGCAAAGGGGCTTGCTGTGAATCTAACTGGAGGGTCTGGGACTCCCCAGATCTTGGGCCAAATCCCATCTGCATATACGAGGCCACATCTGGGCACAACCTGGTTTCAGACAGGTGTCCAGGAAGAGATCTGTGGTGCTCTCCATTGAGCTCAGGGTCCATGGATTGGGAATGGAGACTGAGAAGATGCAGTTGCTCCACAGACCCTGTGTTTTCTCTTACATCAGGCTATAAAGTCAATCTCCAAGGATGAGCAGCAAGAAGGAGCACTGTCCCAGCTCAGTGAGGCAGCACTGGAGCTGTGTATTGAGCAGAGACCAACTCAGACAGACCTTTTGTACCAAACCTGGTGTGTTACTTTTGCAAGATAAAGTTTGTAGATGTCTTGTGTGATCAACAGCCTTAGCAAGCTCTGTTGCAAGTGTGTGATTCAGTGTGGATAGTTGTGTGAGATCAGGAATTATATTTTATGCTCCCTTTTTTTATAGATAAATTGTAGCAGTTGCTTAGGACTTAAATACTTTTGTTGTTGTTTTCTGGAGACATTTAGAATGTTACATTCATGTAATTTTGGGCAGTAAACAAGATTACTTCTAGCAAGATTGTTCTAGGCTGTGTTTATGAAACCTTTGGGTAATTTTTCTGTACCCTTTTACTCAGATAAGTGTGTCCTCTGTCATACAGTCTCTGTTCACTCAAGCTTTCAGACTGTAAACGTGCCAACAGCTTCTAGTTGCTTCCAAATGAGAGAAGTGCAGGTTCCCCTTGGTAAACACAGAGCAGGTCGATGCTGATTTACCAGCATGTCATGTTTCACAGTTAACATTTTTGGGTCAATATGAGCTCATTGGTTTGCAAACCATTGAGACCTCAAAGGGCTCAAAACATGAGAAAAGTAATTTAGCATCCCCCTGCACGGATTTTTAGATGGTGGGTGCTACTTTATTGGTTTAGCTGTAGGGCACAGGGTAAAACAAGGTGGCAGTTACTGTACTTGGCTCCCTTCTGATTCTGATACTTTTCTCAGTCTCCAGCTGTGGCGTGAAGCAGTTGATGGTCTGGTGGATCACTCTCTGAAGCTGAGATCCCTGCTTGGCTTGCCTGAGAAGGACACCTATGTAGATGTTGTTCCAGAGGAAACAGGTGAATCGTAGTTCTAGCACAGCAGCTGGTTTCTGTGGACTGTCGGAAATGCACCTGAATTTCCACTGAAATGGTGCTTTCAGCAGTTCCCCCTCAAAGCTTTTAAAAGAAAATGCATCAGAAAAAAATGCAGATTATGTGATGCTAACTGTGATCTGTGGTTTGGTGTAACAAAAACCCCACCACACAAATAAGCCTTTTAATTTAGCTAGCTTTAATTTAGCCATGCTTTTCACACAAACTAACCCACTGTTAGCTGGCTGACAGCGCTTGTTCTGATACTCTCCTGAGACCTGTTCATTCCTTATTTAAAGAAAGTGTTCTTCAGGGTATTGTTTTTCAGTCCAGTAGAGCTCAAATTAATAAAAACAGGAAAGCATGTTGCAAAAGTGATACACTTCCACTGTGAGAGTGTAGTAGGCTTGTCTTTCTGGGTAACTGAAATTCTTTCTTTTGTAGTGGAAGTAAAGCATCCTATAAAAGGAGGCAAGGAAGAGAGAGTAAGCACTAGAAAAGAAGTGAGAAGGTCATTTGGTGGTAAGGATAAAGAAGGCAGAAAAAGATCAATGAAGACAGTAGGGAAAGAGAAAGAGGTATGTGTTGGGATGCCCATTGAAACCTAAATGCCCAAGACCCTGTGGTCTATTGTGAGGATGCGACTCCTGAGCTTGAGCTGATTTCTTGGCAAGTGAAAGAGGCTGCTGCTTCTACAAGGTGCATCTTGGTAACAACCTGAAAGATGTTCTGACCTTGGTCACTTTTTTTCCACATGTCCCTAAACAGGAATGTCCAAGCAGCAAAAAATTAAATGAAGACAGAAAGCTGAAATCTTCCACTTCATTGCAGGAGGTGAAAGAGGGAGCAGAGCCCATGGAGGCTGCTGCTACAGGTAGAGCAGAACCTCCTCGGGAGCAGGTGGACGCTGTTTTGTTTGGAACATACCAGGAAAAGCTTTACATTGAAGTGAGTTTGACCAGAGCTGGTCCTTTGTGTCTTGTTTCTATTCTTTGCTTGTAACTTAACACTGAAGCTTAGATGGAGACGTAAGCCTTTTGTTGGAAAGCTGACAAGCCTAGGCCTGTACTTCTGTAGTGAGGGAAGGCTTCATTGCAGCCTGGCTTCTGAGAACACAAATGCAGCCATTGCATAGCCACCTGTGGGACTGCTGTCTGGGATGTCTTCAGTATGCTCGTGGGCTCCCGAGGCAGCAGCAGAATTAATTGTACCTCAGCAAATGTTAAACACACTTCAGAGCTGGAGAAGCTATTACTAGAGCTAAACACAGTTAGCAGGCAGCAACATTGATGTGGTTGTGTATGTGCCCATGCATTCATGTCTGTGAGAAACCACCTCACTGCCAGTGTCCTCATGAGCGTGTCTGCATGTCCTGGCACTGGGACTATCTTCTCTTAATTGCTGCTGCAGGTCTACGGGCTGCTGGATTCAGCGGTGAGCAAGATGGTGTCTGTATTTGAGGAACTAAAGGAAAAAGGTGCTCTGAAGTGGGAGAGTGAAGCCACTTCTAACTAGGAGTAGACTTACTTTGAAAAAATAAATAACTTTTTACACAGACCAAGTGGAGATTCTTTTTTTGAAGCAGTGAGCTGATTACAATAAATGAGTGGCTTCTCTTCTGACACACCGATGTGAGACTATTGCTAGATCATCTGTTACTGCTACAGATGATTGCTTGCCAAGAGACAAGGCAAGAAATACCACAGCCTCAGAATTCATTAAAGCAGAGAATACTGTCATTTCTGCTGGGGAAGAAGAATTTAAAAGCACTGGCCAGCATGAGACACATCCTGCTCTTTGTTTTTCAAGCTTGCTTGGCTAGCAGGTGAAAGAGCAGAGCATGTCCTGGTACTCATGAGCCCAAGTATGAGGGCAGTAACTTAAAACATTTACCACGTTCTTGACTGCTTGTCCAGTTTCCTCTCAGAACTTGCTGACAGCTGGCTTCTCTGTCACATTCAGGATGCCAAGGGGTGTGCCAACCTGCCTAATTCTGCAGTCATGAGTTTACTTCCTGTGCTGATCTTGCCAGCTCAAGGTACCCATGGTCCAGTTTGAGCCAACTCTTACTTGCTTCCTCCCAAGACTAATCAGTCTTGAATTAAAATAAGTGAAATTCATGTCATAACTTTTGTGAGCATGGTAGCATCTTGAGCTGGAGCTACCCTCCCATCTTCTCAGCCTGCAAGGGCATGTGGGCTCTCTACCACTCTGCCTTGGTTTCCTTGTGCATCACAGAGGAATGGAGGTTTTCTGGTGGCATCTGGGTCTGAATGTCACACGCTCCACTGCTGGGCTTGGCTCAGAGCAGGTTTCTGAGGCAGAGTGAGCTGGGTGCAGGGTCTCTCTTGACCTGGTATCAAGAGAGATGTGGCACATGTCAGTAAAGTGCCATTTCCTGCTGGAGCAGCTGGTAAGCATTCCCTGGAGAGGCTTTGACTCTCTGAAAAATGACTTCAGTGTAGATTATTAATTGAGGTTTGTGGTACCTTTGGGGTTCTTAGGCAGCAGCTGCCTGTCCATGCTGAGAGCTCTGCACAGCGCTGCACAGTTCACACCAGGCATGTGTGCCTCGGGCATCTGCTCTCTTACACTGGCAGCCACACTGACACACGTCTTGGAGAGGCACCTAGTGTGAAATAACTGTTCCTTCTGCACAACTGTTTTCTCACTTTAACTCCTGTGCTGTCTCTGGGGAGAGGATATGTTCTTCTCCTTGGCTCCTGGCAGTACCACAGCAAAGTGCAGCTTTCTTTTTTTTCATGCTGACCAGGTGAGGCCTCTCATGTTTCAAGATGCTTTTTCTTAGCAGGGTGCAGGGAAGCACTTTGGCTTCTGTGGAAGCCAGGAGCCTCTTCTGCCCTAGTGGGCACAAACCCACAAAGAGAATGTATCTGCTCAGCATTCCTGTAGTGAGAATTTCAGCAACATTTTGAGAATTAGAAAGAAAAGAGCCTGAAGTTGGGGTGTGTCTCACAGGCTCTGACAATAGCTCCTGCCTCCCTAGAGATGATTATCAGCTTGTGAATATGCCCAACTGAAACAACTTGAGCCATCTGTTTCTAGACAAGAGGGAGTCTGCACATTTTAGAGGCAATGTGATTGTCTCCATGGCTGGAATGCTTTTATTTGGTAGCTTTACCTTATAAGATGGCAAAGCCCAATCACAAGGTCCATGCCTATAGAATTCAGGCCCCATGTGTACCTCTACTCACAGGAAAGCTTGTTAGAGCAAAACCCAGTAGATGGGGGTTTGACATCATTCATGTACCATGGAAGAATGTCCTATGCTTGTGTTTCCTTTCCTTCCAAGGGAAGAGCCTGATGGCCCCAGAACAGGCATAAGAACATCTGCAAAGGAGAAGAAACTTTGAACCTGTGCATATTCTTAATTTTTTGTCATAAATATTGCTAATGCCTCTTATGGCCTCAAACAAGAGAGTCCTCGAAGGACAAGGTGCAAGCAGCATACAGGAAGGGATGTGCTGGACCAACAAGGTGCAGTACTTTGTTGCTGTCTGACTGCTGCAGCATCCTTGCAGCCAACTGAGTCTGGTTTTGGTTGTTTGGTTTTCTTGTTGGGTTGGGTTTTGGTTTTGTTTGTTTTTCCTTCTCCTTTTGCAATGATTGGGGAAGTTACATGAGTGGTACTGCAGTGGAAGTAGAGCTGGCTTTCACAGGATGCCTTTACAAACATAGGCCTCTTGTTTACAGGCCTGGTGTGAGATGTGCACTCTGTGATTTGTGCAGAGATCCTCAGGGCTAGTCAGCCCCATGCTCTGTAGAGTGCCTGGATGCTCCAGTCTCTACAGTGGCAAGTCAGGGAGAGTGTTCTTTCTCCTCCCCCAGATGCGGGTGTTATTTGTAGTAATGTTAATAATTTGTGTTGTGTTTGCTAAATAACTGAGGTGAGCGACCTCCCTGGCCTTGGGAGCTGCATACCAAACCCATCACGTGGGTTGTGTCTGAAGACACCCTAACTATTAGGGAGGCCAGGAAGGGAGATTCCAGCAGAAGGTGGCAGCACATTTCCAGAGGTATCTCACTGAAAAAGGAGGTCGGGGTGAGCGGCTAGCTCCTGCCAGGGCCAAGGAAAATGAGCCTTGCTAGGTCCCTCTTCCTGTGGAGGGGCTGTGGGACACCATAGCAAAGCCAAGCCCATGTTTGTACAGCTCTGCTGTGGCTTGTAGGGTGTTGTACCCATGGAGACATTCACTTTGCTTATTAAAAAACGGTGCCTGAAAAATGGCAAGCTGTCTGACACAAGTGAACTAGGAACAGAAGAGGAAGGCCTGGACCTTAGGCCTTTTCAGCATCCAACCTGGGATGTTCTCTAGCTTGACCTGGAGGAGGGTTTGGATGCTGGATGTGCTCTGTCAGGCTGCAGATGGCGGTGGAACTAGATGCACATACAGCTTGTAGGGCCAGAGCCTGGTGGAAAAATCAGGCTGAGATCTGCACAGGCCCTAGAAGTGTGCCGCCCTCCTGCTGCCGTCAGGGGAAGGGAGGACCTTTGGACCTTCAGCACCAGGGCATGGGGCGAGATGAATTACAGCGCTGTGCTTTGTGTGGCCAGAGCATAGGCAGGAAGGCACAACCCCCCTCCAGCATGTCTCAGCACACAGGAGATGCTTTCCATTATGGAAAATGTCAGTGATATTAAAAAGATTATATATATCCATAATGCTTGAAGGCCTGTCAGTGATTAAAATGGAAGGCAGAGGCTGGGTGAGAGGGGGTGGCTCTGAAAGGATCGAGAGACATGACTTACTTTGTCATGCCATCTGATGCCTCCCTCTCTCCCCCCAGCCAGGCTCCAGGAGCTGTTCAGAACAGGGGAAGAATCCATTCCAAATTCATAACCTGGCAAAAAAATACAATAAAAAAAGAAGAACCTAACAAACCCAAATTGCAGCGGTAGGTTTGGGTACCAGAGAGGGAGCTGCACTGTGAGGAGGGTCGGCATCCCTCGGAGCCGCTGCCGAGCCTGGGGCCTATGACATGTCTGAAATTAATGGGGGAGGAGGAGGAAAAAAATAAATAACTGAAGCAAAGCAAGCAGCAGCGAGCCGCGCCTGGCTGGCTGCCAGCGCAGGGCAGTGACGGAGCATTTACAGCATCCCCGCCTCCCGCATGCGGCGGGGCCGGGGCTCGGCGCCGCATCCCCCGCGGCCGGTGCTGCACCGAGTCGTACCACACCGGGGCGGGGGGAGGGGGGGAAGCGACGCCTGTGCCGGGGCCCGGACGGCTCTCAAGGGGTTAAACCGAGACCTGCCGCGGGACCTGCCCAGCCAGCCCGGCAACTCGGCGGCGCACAGCAGGCGGGCTGCGGCTGGCTCCCGCTCGCTTCACCGGCACGGAGGGGCCGCTCCGCTCCGCGCAGGTAAGATGGGGGGGGGAGGAGGTGTGCGCCCCTCGGCAGCGGGTGCGGGGAGATGATGATGATGATGAGAATGGAACCGGACGGCGGAGCATCGCGACGGGTCGGAGAGATGCCGGGCCCCGGCGGGGAGCTCGGTAGCGCGGCGCCTCTCAGGCCGGGCTGCGGGCACCGCGGCCCCGCGGCAGGCGCAGGAGCCGGCGGCGCGGCCGAGGGCTCTGTCGGGAGCCGTTCCTCGCCGGCCCCTCCATGTCGGGCGCTGCTCTTCACAGCCTTGCACCTGATTAGGGACGGATGAGGCTTTAATCCTCCCCCGGCCTCCCCCTCCTCTCGTCTGGCCCTTCTGCCCGCTTCCTCCCATCCCCTCCCGCTCCCCATCCGTGTTATTTCTCCTCGCCCCCCCGCTCCGCCTCCGCAGTTTTCTCTGACGGGCCGCGGGCGATGGGGACCTGTCCCCGCACCCGTGTGTCCTTCTCCCACCTGGCAGCCTCTTGCTCAAGGTCACTGCAGTAATTCCATATGAGCTGCTGGGTGCTGCTTCCTTATCTCACGCACAGCTTCTGTTTCACTCCCTTTATATTTTCGGGAGTGGGGGGTGGCAGGGGGGAGGGGAGGGGGGTTGCAGAATAACGTGTCTGATAAACCTGGCTGCCTTTATCACCGCTGGCAGCGCTCCAGCCGGGGCCAAACTCGTCTCATCCCTGCCCTAGCCCCCGCTTCCCATCTTTTCCCATGCAGACTTCCCAGGCCATTACACGGCAGGCAAAGTCCAGCTGGGATCCAGTCGCCATCAGGTTCAAGTGGTGCTGGAGCCCATTATGTTAGACCAAGGGTCTGTTCTGCCTGACTTACTGGTGGCAGGCAGGACCATCCTGCCCTGGAGGTGGAATGCCAACGTTTGCTGATGTTTGCCGGGCTGGTGGCACCTTTGGAAAGTGCAACTTTGTCTCCCACCTGGGTGTTGGTGGAAAGCAGAGTGTAGAGCCAAGTTCTGGAGGACTTTGCTTTGTTGCTGCCCTCGTCCTGAAGGCATTTCAGAGCCAGGTGGGCAACGGCGTGGCCATCTGCACCATGGGCTCTCATGGTAGGATCCAAAGGCCGTTACGCCAGGCTGCAGTGCAAAAGGCAATCAATACAGGGAAGTGCCTTGAAAGAAACTTCGTCCGCCTGGGAGCATGGTGGTGCCAGGCTCCTCTCTGACTCACAGGGGACGTTGCTGGTGGAGCTGTAGGGCGTCCGGCTGGTGGCCCATGGGAGCAGAAGGTGCTGGACTGGTTGCACAGGTTGTGTGGGAGCATGGCGGGCGCTGTGCATGGCTTATGGGCACGTCAGCAGGGCCTTGACCCAGCTCTGGTGAGAGAGCACGGTGGCCCAAGCAAGGAAAGGGCTGGACATGGTGCAGCAGCTGCAGTATAGAGGGGTAGTGGCAGCTGAGTGGGTGGTGAGATGGGCATTGGTAATCACTGTCTGCAGGCACCGCTGCATGGAGGAGATAGCCCTCTGCATGCAAGCGTTATCTTGGATGGGGAAAAAGTTGCCAGTGTTTTGTTGCAGCTGCAGTGGGAGCTCTCGGAGTGGCCTGGCTCACTGGCCCTGTGGTATGGCCCAGCCGAGGGTGAGGCAGCTCCAGGCAGCCTCTGCCTCCCGGCTTTCATTTGCCCTTGGACAAAATGAGGGTAAAGGGTGACTTCCAAGCAGGGAGAAAGTGAGGATTAGGACTAGCATAGAGTAAGGGGTAGATTTGTCATGGGCTTGTGTGAAGATGGGTCCAAACTGACCCACATCAGTTTGCACCTTTGTAGGGTGCAGCACATTCCAAGGACAGGCACTGCCTGCTGAGGAGGTGCCAGGGCAGCTCCCAGCCATGCCAGCCCCTGATGCTTTGGCCTTGGGTCAGGGCACAGAGGAGGCTCAGGCAGCTCGGGGGTTCTGAGATTGGAGTTTGTGTTACCTAGTCCCGCTTGCTGGCCTGGCACTGGAGGTTAGCACCCTGAGTTTGTCACCCCACAGCAGCTCCACTTCTGTGCCCACAGTCCTTCACAGAACCAAAGTTACCAAGTTTGCTTGGCAAACCCACCTAAGTAGCTGCCAGTGCTGCTAAGTCATGGAAGGCTGTGATTCGTGGCTGAGTTTTGGTTTTGCATGATGGAACCTCGGTGGCACTGTGAGCCCTGGGGCAACATCTGGGGCAAGTGGGGCCACATACAGCTGCCACCAGAGCATCTAAGGGTACAGGGGAGCCCCTGACTGGTGTGAGGCCTGGGGGGGCCTGAAACTAGCTTTACTGGAATGGTGAGGCTGAAGCAGCTGGGATCTGGAGGAGGGAGCTGTCATTTTCAGGTGGTTACTTTTAGAAACAGAAGTGCAGGGTAAAAATCTCCTCCAAATGTTGCCCATTCTGGAGCCAAATCTCTTGGCAGCTCTGCAGTGCTGGATATCGTCTTGCTATCAGATTTATTTTCCCCTTAAGCATCCTGTGTCTTTGGGTTAGTGAGTGGTGACATCCTGCCAGGCTGCATCTGATACCACAATGATGGTCACTTTCACCTTGAGAAGTGTCCCAGGTGCCAGCTGGGGTGGGTCCTGGTGTCTGAGGCAATGCTGATGTCTCTGTGTCCCCTATCCCTGCTGCAGGCACCAGTGAGGCTGCGGCCGTGAGTGCTCATCTCTTCCCCTTCTCCACGGTTCCTGCCTGCCGCCGGCAGGGTCCCGGCGCCGCACAGCCATGACAACCTCGGCGCTGCGCCGGCAGGTGAAAAATATCGTGCACAACTACTCAGAGGCAGAGATCAAGGTGCGGGAGGCCACCTCAAATGATCCCTGGGGACCCCCTAGCTCCCTGATGTCAGAGATTGCTGACCTCACCTTCAACACGGTGGCCTTCGCTGAGGTCATGGGCATGATCTGGCGGCGGCTGAACGACAGCGGCAAGAACTGGCGACACGTCTACAAAGCCCTCACCCTCCTGGACTACCTCATCAAAACCGGCTCCGAGAAGGTGACTCACCAGTGCCGGGAGAACCTCTACACCATCCAGACGCTGAAGGACTTCCAGTACGTGGACCGTGACGGCAAGGATCAGGGCATCAACGTCCGCGAGAAGGTGAAGCAGGTGATGGCGCTGCTGAAGGACGAGGAGCGGCTGAAGCAGGAGCGAGCGCACGCGCTGCAGACCAAGGAGCGCATGGCCCTGGAGGGCATGGGCAGTGGCAGCCACCAGCCCTACGGCCGCCGCGCTTCGCCCTACGCAGATGACTACGGCCGGGCACGGGGCTCACCCTCCTCCTTTAACTGTGAGTGTTGCTGGTGGCTCTCCTGGGCTCACTCAGGGTGGAGCCAGGCTGTTACGTTTGTTTTGCACCTGCTTAATGCCTGTTGCTCCCCTCCACCGTTTGGGGTGATGTTGGTGAAGCCCACCTCTGTCCTGTCATGGGCAAAGGTTTGGCTGGGCCAATGGTAAACCTCAAAAATGGTGGCAGCTGGTGGTGCCTCAAGCCTCAAAGCCATGGCTCCTTCATGGTAGAGAGCTCTGATGTGGAAATATATCCACTAGAGAAGCCATGCTGTAGAGCTGCAGGTGTTGGGATGGGGGCTTGGTGGGGGCTGCTGATGTGCTGCCCAAAATACCTCAGTCCTGATGCCTCTCCTTTTCCTCTTTTTATCTTCCAGCATCATCCTCATCCCCACGGTTCACCTCTGACCTGGAGCAAGCAAGGCCCCAGACGACAGGTGAGGAGGAGCTGCAGCTTCAACTTGCCCTGGCCATGAGTCGGGAGGAGGCAGAGAAGGTATGGTATCTCTTGAGGCTGGGCATCTCCCTGCACCTTGCATTGTCTGTGGGCAGGGTGGGTCATTTGTTTGGCAGGAAGGAAGATGTTCTGGGGCTGCCTGAGGCCAGTGTGTGCACCTGCAGACCAGGCTGTTCGTGCTGTGCCCAGCATCAAAAATGGCCAGCAGGCAGATGAAAGTGTGGGCTCTCCCTACTCCTTGTCCTTGTACCAGTGGGCACAGCACCAGACTGAGGCCTGTCCAGTTTCCCAGAAGCCAGGGTGAAACTGAGAGTGTCTTCTGGATTTGCTCAACACCCCTTAAACCTGGCTGCCCAATCACACTTCTGGTCTAAGTTCCTTAAGAAAGAAATTCTTCACCGTGAGACTGGTGAGGCACTGGAACAAGTGCCAAATGCTCCCTCCCACTGGATGGTCCTTTCAAAATGGGCTAGAGCAAGCACTGGGAAGCAGCACCAGGAAGATGCCCACCAGGGTGTGGGCAGCAAGCAAGCTGCTGCCTCTAGCTGTGAAACCTCCCTTTGGGCTGCCCCCTCTCCTATCTGCTGGCCACAGGGGAACACCGGGGACAGCTTATTTGCACCCTGATTGAGACTGCCACCAGCTGGCACGCCCTGTGAAGAACATGGGAGTGTGGCCAGGCACATAAAGTCAGAGGGACATGGTGACTGGGGCTGTGTGCCCAGGCCGGCAGGCATCCGCTTGGGCTGGTGCTGAGCACCACGAGCTCAGTCCTGCCAGGGCAGGGGGCATGCTTTGGAGACAGCGCTTGCTGCTGCCCATCTTCCCTGGCCGATGGAGGCTCTTTTGGGGATGGAGCAGAGTGTACATCCCTATTTTTGTCCTGGAACTGGAGTATTTATAGCTTCCAAGTGCTGCTGTGATGAGCACTGTAGGAAGACTCTTGAAAGCGTTGCCTGCTGGAGTCCATCTGGGCTACACACACACACATGCATGCTTGCACATGCTTGTACAAGGCTGTGTACACAGGCAGCCTCCCACTGGGATCCCTGTTCCCAGACGTGGCTGGTCTCATGCTGCTGGACAAGCATCACAGGGTGGTGATCGGGGTTGTCATGGTGGTATGGTGACAGCCTCTTCCCAAAATCTCCAAAATCTGCCTCAGGTCTGGGCACTTTTTTGCCCAGCAGAGCAGGGCTGGGCAGGGTTCCCGAGCAAGGCCTCTTCCGCAGCAGGCTGCTGGGGCAGGGGATGCCTAATCCATCCCTTCTCCTTCACTGATTGCATCAACATCCCTGAAAACTTCCTGGGTGAGATGCTGGCTGTCCAATTTGGGGTTGTGTCAGCCTAGATACAAAGGCAAGTGATGGGGTAGGAACTGGGGCCACAGCAGACCCTGAGTGGGAGCTGGTTCAAGAGTGTAGGGCACTGGACTGGGACTCCACAAGCAAAGCTGTCTGGATGGGCACAGAGGTGTTGTGCAGGCTGCAGGAGAGACAGAGGTGAGGACAGGAATCTCTGAGTAATCCTGTGAGCTGAGGGCAAGCTGATATGTCACCCAATTTCCTCTGTTGGCAGAAGCCACTTCCTCCACTCTCCAGCACAGACGAAGAAAGGCAATTGCAGCTAGCGCTCGCGCTGAGCAGAGAGGAGCATGAGAAGGTACCTGTGCTCCACAGCCCTGGGCGCTCCTCTCCTTGCACTTGGGCTTCTCTCTGGGGCACTGGAGCCTGAAACACCACCTTGCTCTGCCACTCACTTTGCTTTCACTGCTCTGGGCTTTCTGCTGAGGGTTCTCCTAGTGGGTTTGGCCCCAGAGGAGCTGTCTGCTTGGATGCTGGGACTTATGGGGAATTCGGTGGCAGCTCCTGTGCTGGTCTTTCTCCTGGAGAAGGTGCTGGCTGCAGGGTTGTTGAGCTCATGGACCACATCCCTTATCCTTGCAGGAGGTGAGGACTTGGCAAGGGGAGAACTCCGTGATGCAGAAGCCCATGGAGGAGACTTCGCAGGGCAGGGAGGAAGAGGAAGATAAGATGAAGAAAAGCCAGGTACAGCACTGGCCACACAGCTAGCCTTGGGCTCCAGGGTGCTCTGTAAGTCTGCCCTCAGCTTCCCTCACCTCTTCATTCCGTTTCTGTTTGCAGTCATCTATCTTGGAACTAGCAGATATCTTTGGGCCAGCAGCAGCTCCCTCCAGCCACACGTCTTCTGACCCATGGGATATGTCAGGTGAGGGCAACTCCCAGGCTGTAAAGCTTGAGACAGTGGCAGAAACCTCACCTTTCCTCTGTCCCTCCCTTAATCCTCAGGGGCTCAACAGTGGGGACCTGTTGCTTCTCTTCCCTTTGCTGCCTGGGCCATTGCTTGCCCAGGTGGTGCTGCTGAAAGCTGTGTTCCCCTGGATATGTCCATTCAGAATCTCTCCCAGCCCTGCACCACACTGCAGCTTCCCTTCTTCTTTCAGACATGAAAGCCAAAGCAGAGCCAGCAGCCTCTGCCTGGGCTGGTGCAGCTGACCCTTGGGTACCCGTCCCGGCTGCCAGTGGAGAGCCCCTCTCCCAGGCGAGTGCTTCGTCCCAGCAACCCTCCACTGGACCCTGGGATTTCCCTCCTGGCAACACTGCAGCCTCTGACCCTTGGGGGAAGGTGCCCTTGTCTTCTGGCTTCCCTCCTGCAGACCCCTGGGTGGCGGCATCCCCCCCTGCCCAGGCCTCTGGTTCTACACCAGCTGTTGACCCTTGGGCCGCTGTGGCTGAGCAACCTCCTAACCCTGGTAAGAGGCCTGATGGCTATTTTGGCTTTGCTGAGGATGATGGGCAGTGCCAGCCATTGCTGCCCTCCTCTGAAGGGGCACCCAAAGTGCTTCTCCCTTCCTCCCATGGCCAGCTGTGCAAAACCCTTTCCCCACTCTCCTACCCTGCAGTGGAACCTCTGCTTGCTGAAAACCTTAAGGAACTTTCTGGGTTTCATTTCTGCTTTAATTAACATGACACAGTTAATGGAGACCCCGCCATGGGAGAAGATAGCAGCTGCCACACTGCCCCAGCAGTGTGGAGTGACAGTGTGTGTGTCCCCAGTGATACCTGGCTGTTGGCTCAGCCCAGCCCAATGTTCTGGGACAGGTTACTGCTCACAGGTGCCATGCTGCAGATGGAGGAGTGTCTGTAGGCACAGCCTGTGTTGCTCAGCGCCACTCTATGTTCTTCCTTGGTGCTTCATACAGCCTCGTGTGTGCTGACCTCACTTTTGGTCCCTAAGAGGCAGAGTCTGACCTGGGGGCCCATGCTGGTTAAAACTTTTCTACAGACCTCTCTCCTCCCTGTTTGCTCCCCTCCTTGAGTTTCACCTCTTCTCCCCAGCTCCAGGGGCAGATACTTTTGACCCATTTGCAAAGCCACCTGAACTGCTGGAGCAGGAGCCCTCACAGCTGCCCTCCTCAGCCAAATCAAACAGCCCTGTTGGTAAGAACAAGGGGAGCAGGCAGGGGACAATTTGGGCAGGTGGGGTTGGTGACCTGTCCCTGCCTGTTGCAGGGAGGCAGCTCCAAGGCTGGGCAGCCTGTACCTGGCTGCTTTGCTAGTGTGGCCAAAGCTTGTTCCCACCTCCAAGGGCACGTGCCATGGGCTTGGGCTGCCCACAAACAGGGTGAGGGGCAGCTTTAGTCCCTGCATGCACCCATGTCCCAACCCTGCCACCTCCCACAGTGGCTCAGAGACACTTTGGACACACCATGCCACAGCCTTAGCCCCATCATATCGAGCTGTGACTTAGGGCAGGATGTGCCATTAGTGGTCACTGGGGGACACCATCACCCTCAGTGTCTGCCAGTTTGCTCATGTGGCTCATCTCCCCACACCCCAGAGCCGGACCCATTCAGCGACCTGTTCCCCGGCACGAGGCAGGATGAGACAAAGAGCTTTGATCTCACCAACCTGGCTGACTCCTTGCCTGAAGCTGGCAAGGAGCGGAAGGACTGTAAAACCCCCGAGGCCTTCCTCGGTCCTGCTGCTTCCTCCCTGGTCAACCTGGACTCCCTGGTCGCCCCTACACCAGCATCCAAGACGCGCAACCCCTTTCTCTCAGGTAGGTGCCACTGCTGTGGCTGCTGGCCCGGGGCTTCTCTGGGCTGGTCAGAGGGGTGTCTGGGGGAGGAAGAGGAGGAGGACTGGGGATGGCATGGCTGCCCTGATGTCTCCTGTCCTTTCCTTGCTAGGTCTGAGCACGCCATCCCCAACCAACCCCTTCGGCCTCACTGAGCAGCCCAAGCCGACGCTCAACCAGATGCGGACCAGCTCACCAGTGCCCAGCCTGCCTGCTGGCCACCCTGCCAACTCCATGACCTACAGCACCTCCCTTCCACTACCCCTCAGCAGTGTCCCAGCTGCGGCCACAGCCCTCCCTGTCTCTGCCAGCGCCTTCCCCCAAGCTGGCACCTTCCCTGAACTTCCCAGCAGCTTGCCGCAGCCTTTACTGCCGCTGAGCGGGTCCCCAGCCCCGCCATCTGCTCCGGGGGGACTCAACCCTTTCCTCTGAATCCTCTGGACGTGTAGACTGGCCCCTTCCCCAGCTGTTACACATTTCCCCTGGCCTTTCTTCCCACCGAGACTGAGGGGTGCCAGTGGTTCACTAGCTGCAATGAAGGGTGTCCTCTGTGCCAGCCCCCTCTCTGTGCACCTTGGCTGGGGGCACCAGCATGAGCCCATGTGTTTGACCAGCAAGAGGGGACCCCCTTCCCCTGCAAATGGCTGCATAGGGGCCACGGCAGGGCCCATCGTAAGGGCTGTGATTTAGGGAGCTCTGGTGCAGTGGGCTGGGCTGGTGCATGGGGTCTCGCTGCCGGATGGGTCCCCCGGGGTGGGGGGCTTTGTCCCGGCGCTGGGAGGAGCTGGGGGGCAGCGCTAGGGCCGAGGGCAGCTGGCGTTCCAGCCTCCCCGGCGTTCCCGGCTGATTCGCGTTTCCTCTTGGCTGCCCCCTTGCTTCCCGCGTCTCGCTCGACCCTCGCCCCCTTCCCTCTCGCTGTCCTTTTTCAGACCCTCCGGGCAGGGCCCCCGCGGGGGCGGCCGCCTCGCCCGCTGCTGGGCCCCCGCTCCGGGCCTTCATGGGGGGTGGGGGGCTGCGGGAGAGGCCGGTACTTGGACACTACTGAGAGGGGCGGCACCGGGCTACCTGCGAGACAATAAAACGCTGTGACTGACTCCGTGTGCCGCAGCGGGGCGCGCAGGGGCGGGGCGGGGCGGGGCGGGGCGGGGCCGGGCCGGGCCGGGGCCGGGCCTGATCGGATCCGATCCGATCCGATCCGGGCCAGCGGCGGCGGTGCCGCCCCCAAGGCCAGGGGAGGAGGAGCGGCGGCAGCAGCGCCGCCCCGTCCCGGCGCCATGTTGGCGGTGTGTCTGCGGCGGGCTCGCAGGTACCGGGGGAGGGGGTGAGCGGTGGGAGAGGCGACTTCGGCTTCCGGGGGTGGGCGGCTGCGGGCTAGTGGCAGCTAGCAGCGGTTGCTGCGGCACCTGGCAGCGCTTCTGCACCGTCGCTGCGTCCCCCTCCTGTATCCCCTGCGTCCTCCTTGCACATCCTCCCGTATTCTCCCGCATCCCCACACGCCTGTACACCTCCTGCTCCTACTCTAAATCCCCCCTGCACGCCCCCTGACGCTGCAGCTACCCCGGTGCCCACGGGCGTGGGTTTTCCTCTCTGAGGACACTCGGGTCAAATGCCGCAGCTTCTCCTCCCTCACCAACAGTGCGCCCCTGTAAGGATGCTGGTGGTGGGCTGGGAGGTGGCGGGGAGGGAGCCTGGGGGTGATGGTCCCTGGACCATGCTTGTGATGAGTCAGGGAACAACCTCTCTTGAGCCTTCAGCAAGGGGAGAGAACTTTGTGGGGCCCTAGGGGAGGACCCATCTGGGCCAAGCCCCAGCAGAGCTGCCCAGCCCAGTGGTCCCTCCTGGCACAGGGAATGAATAACAGGGAGCAGCATTCTGTCCTGCGGCCATGCTGGACACCCACAGCAGCTGAGGTGAAGGTGGTGCTGGTTTGGGGTGTGATGACACTGTGCTTTGCTGTGCCAAGCAAGGAAGCTCTGAGCCTATGTGGCATTGCAGGTGCACATTTCTGACGGGGAGCATGGCCGTGTCCGCAGCAGGGACAACCAGCCCCCCCCGTGCCTGGCACCACACCAACCGCCTGATTAATGAGAAGTCCCCCTACCTCCTGCAGCATGCTCACAACCCTGTGGATTGGTAAGAGTAACTGGTGCCTTTCTTCCTTCTCCTTCTTGTACCTGTTGGGCTTAGGGACATGCTTCTGTGGCAGCAATGGCAGGTCAAGCAGCCTGGCCTCCTGTTCAGCTCGCCATAGGCTCAAGATCCATGGTCCTGAGCCAGCTGTGCTCCTGGCTGTCCTAACTTCCATCAGGTAGCAGCTTTCCAGGCTGCTTTAGAAGAGCTCAGGTTCTGGCACCAGTGCATCCCTGAAGCTCCTTTCATGCCTTCCTTCCACAGGTACCCTTGGGGTCAGGAAGCCTTTGATAAAGCAAAGGAAGAAAACAAGCTTATATTTCTGTCAGGTAACCAGAAACAAGGGATGTTGCGTGTTGCCATGTGTGGTTCCCTAGCTGATCAGATAAGCCAAGCTGCATCCTGAACTGGTGTGTAAGTAGCTCTGTAGGTAAGGGTGGACACTGAGCACTAATTCTCTGCCAGCAGGAGAGGACTGTATGCTTTAATAGCTCTCTCTGAAGATGGTCTGCGTCAGGGAGATGGTAAAGTCACTGTCCCTGGAGGTGCTCAAGAGGAGATTGGATGTGGCACTTGGTGCCATGGTTTAGTAGTCCTGAGGTCTTGGGTGACAGGTTGGACTTGATGATCTTTGAGATCTTTTCCAACTTTATTGATTCTATGATTCTCAGGACCAGAGTCCTTAGCCAGGTTTTAGGAGCAAGAGCTGGAGAGTGCTGCAAATTTCAGGCCTTTCTCCTCCATCTGTTTTCTAGGGTGGCAGCAGATGTTGCCTGTAGCAGGGTTTCCCACCTCTGAGTGATCTCCCATAACATGTATCCAGCTACTTGCAAAGATCCTTTCCTCACTCACCTGAGCTTGTTTTCAGTTGGCTACTCCACCTGCCACTGGTGTCATGTGATGGAGGAGGAATCCTTCAAGAACAAGGAGATTGGGGAGATTATGAATAAGAATTTTGTATGCATTAAAGTGGATCGTGAAGAGCGGCCAGATGTGGACAAAGTGTACATGACCTTCGTGCAGGTAGGGGAGGCATGGGCAGGGCTCAGGAGGCGTTGAGTGGTTCATAGCCACGTTCCTCAAGCAAAAAGAACCGTTGTGTTGGTTGTGTGAATGGGGCCATGTATAATCACAAGCACACATCTGTCCTCAAGTGAGGCACTGGGACGTGCTGGAAGGGTACAGAGCTGGAGGCGCACAGAGGGGTGCCTCTTGTATGACCTTGATGCACCCACGGTTTGTCTTTCAGGCAACCAGTGGTGGAGGTGGCTGGCCAATGAGTGTCTGGCTGACTCCAGACCTCAAGCCTTTTGCAGGGGGCACATACTTCCCTCCCGAAGATGGAGTTCATCGCGTTGGCTTTCGGACTGTGCTGCTCCGAATTGCAGAGCAGGTACGGAGCAGGAATGGAGGAGCAGGCATTGCTTGAACAAAGGGGCTGTAGGGAAGTTGGTCTGGGCTTGATGGGTGTCTGAGTTAAGAGGTACAGTCATGCAAAACAGTAGCCCAGAGCTCCATCAGAACTTTGGCTGGGTTAGAGATGGGTTGGAACTGACCCGGGGAGGGGAACTGAGAGCCGAAGGTGCAGTTTGGACTGGTGCAATGCAGGAAGCAGAGAGACAACAAATGAAAGAACTTTCTCACTCTACATCTTAGTGGAAGGAGAACAAAAATGTCCTGTTGGAATACAGCCAGAAGATCCTGGAAGCATTGCTACACAGATCTGAGATCCATGTGCAAGGACAGGATTCACCCCCCCCATCCAAAGAAGTAATGGCCACCTGTTTCCAACAGCTTTCCAGCTCCTATGATAAGGACTATGGTGGCTTCTCCAAATCCCCCAAGTTCCCCACCCCAGGTCAGTCTGGCCTCTGCTGCTAAGCCCTGTTGTGGGGCAGACAGCAGTGAGGGGACAGAGCCCACCCCACAGCCTCTCACTTTCTCTGTGTATTTCAGTGAATTTGAATTTCCTCTTCACATACTGGGCCCTGCACCGAACAACCCCAGAAGGTGCCCAGGCTCTGGAGATGGCTCTGCACACCCTCAAGATGATGGCCCATGGAGGCATCCATGACCACATTGGTCAGGTAGGACAGCCTCAGAGGTAAAGCCCTGGCATGCCCAGGAGGTATAAGGTGGAGACGTATGCCCTTGGTCTTGGCAGGGGTTTCACCGCTACTCCACTGACCAGCACTGGCATGTCCCCCACTTTGAGAAGATGCTCTATGACCAGGGGCAGCTGGCAGCCACCTACAGCAGAGCGTTTCAGGTATGGCTGTGCTGCCCCTCTGCAGGGAGGCTCACTCAGCACACTGAGTGCTTGCTGGGGCGGGCTGGCTTGGTTTGGGGAGCAGCTTCAAAGCCTGTTTCCCGAAGTGTTGCCCATCCCAAGGGCATGGAGTGGTCCCGTATTGCCTTTTATCTGCTGGTGTTCATCCAGAAACATTGCACAAATCCATGGCAGTGTAACCCCAGAGTTTTGAGGATACCAGAGGAGGGAACAGCCTTCTGGCTCCTCCTTGCAAGTCAGCAGATACATGCTACTGCCTCTGAAGTTGGTGTTACTCCAGGGTTGCTTTCCAGTGCCCATAGATTTGTCAGAGAAATCTATCTCTGAATCCATCCCATATTTAAAATCACTAGACTTCCAAATGTATTTCCCCTCCATTTCCAGTACTTTGACTCTGAACCACTTACTGTGTCTTGTTGTTTCTCTTGCCTCCCCCTGTCCTTTTTAACGTTGATGTTCACCCCATGCCTCCCACAGATCTCTGGTGATCAGTTCTTTGCTGATGTTGCCCAGGACATTCTGCTCTATGTCTCGCGGGACCTGACTGACCAGGTAGGTTGTTCCCTGAGCTGGGCCAAAGGGAGCTGCTTACTCTGCATTGGGACATAGCTTGGGGTTGCTTTTCCCTTCCTCCCTTCCCAGCTGAGCTCAGTCCTGGGGTACTGCTGTGGGGTACGCTGCCCAGACTGCCAGCCCAGCAGTGGTGGGGAGCTGGCTGAAGCTGCTGCCCCAGTAGTGGAGGGTTTGTTGCTCTTTTCCCAGGCAGGAGGTTTCTATAGTGCAGAAGATGCTGATTCCTACCCGATCATCACATCCAGTGAGAAACGAGAAGGAGCTTTCTGTGTGTGGGAAGCTGAGGAAATCCGGACTCTCCTTCCTGACATTGTTGAGGGGGCCACAGAGGGGACAACCTTGGGAGATGTCTTCATGCACCACTATGGAGTGAAGGAGACTGGCAACGTGAACCCCATGCAGGTGAGGGAGAGCAAAGACCTACCTGGTGCTGGCACCCGCATCCCTGGGCATGGGAGCATGGCAGAACAGCCCCAAAGCATGCGGGCTTCAACTCCTCAGCCTGGCGGGGTTCGCAGAGCAAGACTTTCCTTGCAGGACCCCCATCAGGAGCTGAAGGGCAAGAATGTCCTTATTGTCCAGTGCCCCCCGGAGCTGACAGCAGCCCGGTTCGGGCTGGAGCCGGGGCAGGTGGATGTCCTGCTGCGGGAGGGCCGGCAGAGGCTGTCCGTAGCCCGCGCACAGCGGCCGCGGCCACACCTGGACACCAAGATGCTGGCGGCGTGGAACGGTGAGGGGCAGCTCGGCTTGGGTGGTGCAGGCTTTGGCTGCACAGTTTTCAGGGCTTACAGCAATGAGTCCTGCTGGGACTGGATGGTTCCCCCATGGAGGCATGAGGTGCGCTGAGTTTTAGGGCTGTGGGAGGTTAAGGTTGGCTATCAGGAAGAATTGCTTCCCCAAAAAGGTGGTCCCGGCTGCCCAGGGCAGCAGTGGAGTCTTTTATTCCTGGAGGAGTTGAAAAGAGTTGTAGAGGTGGTGCTGAAGGACAGGGTTTAGTGGTGCCCTGGCAGTGCTGTGTTAACAGGTGGACTTGTCAATCTTAAAGGTCTTTTCCAACCTAAACAACTCTGTGATCTAAAGAGGCTGCGCAGCGTTGGGCTCTTGCTGTGTCCTTGCTTTCCTCCCCTGCTGCCAGCAGAGAGCAGCAAAACTCTTTTCTTGGCTCAGCCCAGCTCCCCAGGCTGGGCTCTGGGAGTGGGTATGAGCTGGGGATTGAGGACCCAGGTGGGTGCAGAGCCTGGCTCTACCACTACATTAGTGGAGAATCACAACTCTCTGTCCTTCTGTCCCTGTGTCCTGCTGCAGTACCCCCAGGTACTGTTCCCAGCAGTAGCTGTGTCTGGAGTTGGTGTGAACAGGAGTTATATCACATCCTGCAAACAGGAAGACTCTTAAGCCCTGTTTCTGCCCACAAGTGAAGGCTTAGCTCTTAGTGGCCTTGAGGTGCTGTGTCCTCTTTGGTGGCAGTAAGTGAATCTTCTTCGTGGTTTGAGCTCAGGGGAACAGCTGATGACTGAGCCCTGATCTTCCTGGAACCTCAGGGAGGATGAGCTGCATGCCAAACATCCTTTGAAGACAGTGATGCTCTTGCCTGTTCCTTGTGCACTCCCTGAGCCTGTTCCCATGTCTCTCTGTACCCAGGGCTCATGATCTCAGGCTTTGCCCAGGCTGGGGCAGCCCTGGCCAAGCAGGAGTACGTGAGCCAGGCTGCCCAGGCAGCTGCCTTCCTGCGGAGATACCTTTTCGACCCCACCAGTGGGAGGTTGCTGCGGAGCTGCTACCGGGGCAAAGACAACACAGTGGAGCAGAGGTGAGCAGGGGCAGAGTGTTTATAGACCAATTGTCCACCCTGCAGGTGCTGCCGAGGCTCCCAGCTGTCCTCCAGACAGGAGGTGTTTGCCTTGCAAAGAACTGCCTCCAGTGCAGTTTGGGGTGGATTAGTGCCGTTCTGTGCTCTACAGAAAGCCAGGGCCAAATCATGTGGTGACTTGGCACAAGCACTCCTTATCTTGGGTTGAGCTCATGTGGCTCCTCCTCAGGTACCAGAGACCAGTGGGTAGGGCTTTGCTGCACTGGTGAACATTTCCTGCCTGGACAGTGTAGAGACACTGATCTCCTTCCTGTTCTGCTGCTGTAGTGTCGTGCCCATCCAGGGCTTCCTGGAGGATTATGTCTTCATCATCCAGGCTCTCTTTGACCTGTATGAAGCCTCACTGGAGCAGGGCTGGCTGCAGTGGGCTCTGCAGCTCCAGCACATGCAGGACAAGCTTTTCTGGGACCCTAAAGGCTTTGCATATTTCTCCACTGAGGCTGGTGATTCCTCTCTGCTCCTGCGCCTGAAGGATGGTGAGCTCAGGGTTACGGAGTGGGGAGTTTAGGGAGGGCAGGGGTGGTGCCTGGCTGGGGGACCAAGCCGTGGCGTGCTGAGGCTGATGGAGGAGCTGTTGTTCCCTGCAGACCAAGATGGAGCAGAGCCCACTGCTAACTCTGTGGCAGTGACAAACCTGCTCCGAGCAGCTTGTTACTCCGGCCGCAAGGAGTGGGTGGACAAAGCTGGGCAGATCTTGGCTGCCTTCTCAGAGAGGCTGCGGAAGATCCCAATAACACTGCCAGAAATGGCCCGGGCCACCTCCGCCTTCCATCACACCCCCAAACAGGTACGGGCTGGGGCTTACCTATCCCCCGTGGGACCTGCCACAGAGGGGGCTCGTTGGTCATGTGTCTGCAGTCACAGCTCTCTGCTTTCTTCCTCCTGCCACCCACACTCTCCCTGGACAGGTCATTATCTGTGGGGACCCCCAAGGAGAAGACACGAAAGAGATGCTGCGCTGTGTCCAGTCCATCTTCAGCCCACACAAGGTAGAGGTGCCAGCCCTGCCAGCCCTACCTGGTCCCCTGTGCAGCCGCTCCCTACTGCAGCCTGCATTGCTGGTGCCTTCATCCTTTCTCTCAGTGCACCTGTAGCATTCATCCTCCTTCTCTGTTCTGCCTCCCTTTTGGGAAGCGTCCTATCCTTTCCATATTTATAAGTGCAGCTGACAGGGCCCCTGCACCCCTCTCTCTGGCACACAGTTCTAGCAGCCCAGGGAGCAGCTGCAGCAGTGGCTGCTCGTGCTGACAGCTGTTTGCACTGCTCTCAGCCTCGGCCCAGCATCCCCAGCACTTTCTCCCAAAGGAACACCTTTCATTCGCATATGGATGTGTCATGCCTGGTGCAGATTCAGCCAGTGTCTGGGTCATCTTCTGCCTGGAGCCACCCTTGCATCCTTGGGAAGCAGCAAGGTAGTGCCTTGCTCTGCCCCTCTTGGGGGGGCTGGCTTGTCCATAAAACTTTGTCCCCAGCTGTGCTGTTCACAGGATGTTAGGGATTGGAAGGGACCTCAGGAGATCTTCCAGTCCAACTGCCCTGCCAGAGCAGGACCATGGAAGCCAGCACAGGTCACACAGGAACACATCCAGACAAATCTTGAAAGTCTCCAGAGAAGGAGACTCCACAACCTCTCTGGGCAGTCTGTTCCTGTGCTCTGTGACCCTTACAGTGAAGAAGTTCCTCCTCATGTTGAGGGGGAACCTTCTGTGCTGTAGTTTCCATCCATTGCTCCTTGTCCTGTCACAGGGCACAAGTGAGCAAAAGCTGTCCCTGTCCCTTCCTTCCTGACACCCAGCCCTCAGATATTTATGGACATTGATCAAATCCCCTCTCAGTCTTCTATCCAGACTGAACAGCCCCAGGGCTCTCAGCCTCTCCCTTCAGCATCCTGGTAGCCCTCCCTTGGATGCTCTCTGGCAGATCTCTGTTCCTCTTGAACTGGGGAGCCCAGAACTGGCCACTCCAGGTGTGACCTCAACAGGGCAGAGTAAAGGGGGAGGACAACCTCCTTGGATCTGCTGGACACACTCCTCTGAATGTACCCTAGGATCCCATTGGCCTTCATGGTCCCCAGGGCACATTGCTGTCCCATGGAGACCTTGTTGCCCACTAGTACTCCTAGATCCTTCTGCACAGGGCTGCTCTTCAGCAGATCACCTCCCAACTTGTCCTGCTGCAGTTTGTTCTTCCTGCCCAGCTTCAAGACTCTGCGCTCATCCTTGTTGAAGCTCATTAGGTTCCTCTGTGCCCAGCTCTAAGTCTGTCCAAGTCTGTGAATGGCCTCACAGCCTTCAGGTGTCTCAGGCAAGCCTCCCAGTTTGGTATCATCAGCAAACTTGCTGAGCAGACTCTGTCCCCTCATCAATGTCATTGATGAAGGTGTTGAACAGGACTGGTCCCAGCACTGATCCCTGAGGAACTCCACTGGTCACAGCTCTCCAGCTGGCCTAGGCACCATTGATCACCACTCTTTGGTCTCTGTGCTGTGGCTGTATGCTGGGCTTACTGCCCTGCTCTGCCCCTCTGCAGCCCTGCTTGGAGGTGTGTCGCTTGGTGCACCCATGGAGGGGCTGTGCCACTTGGAGGACAGAGCTGTCTGCTGCTCGCAGAGCTGGCAGGAAAGGGCAGTGTGGCAGCTGGTACCTGTCATGTTCAGTGGGTGGCATCCCTGCCTTGGCAAAGCTGGTGAGAAAAGGGAAGCAGAGCTGGGCTGTGGGTAAGGGGGGTCAACATTTCAGCCTCTGGGCCAGATTCATACCCCTCAGTTGGGGTCCTGGTGCCGGGGGCTGGCATATTGAGCCACAGCTTGTGGGGAGCCAGCACTGAGGTCAAAGCACCAGCTGCCTTTTGCCACCTCAGCTGGGGAGAGCTGTTCTGTCAGCACAGGATCCACTCTTCTCTTAGCTCAGCCCACAGGGTCTTTCATCTCTGCTTCTCTGCCTATGTGTCCAGTGGTGTTCAGCACTGGTGTTGGAGCCTGGTTACAGCTCCCACCTGCGGGCACAGCTGGGGGCTCCACCACCTCTTGCCCAGCAGTACCCTCGGCCGTGCCGATTCCTGTGTTGCATGAGGACTCTGCTCCTGCACTCTTTCTCTCTCCCTATGAAGGATTACAGTGCCTGACCCAGTTTGCAGGGATGGGAAGAGCCATGGTGACAGTGGGGAGCCCACAGCACTGCTAATCCCCCACTCCTCCTGCTTGCAGCTGGTTCAGCTGTTGGTCTCCTGCGGGCTCTGGCGCAGGGGTGCTGCTGGCAGCTCTGGGGGCTTGAGCAGAGCAAACACAGCTATTTCCTCTCCTCTCATGCAGTTCTGTTCCTGTATGCTAAGATGTTAACAAGCATGGCTGTGGGAATGCTTGCTCTTCAGGGGTGGGTCCATGTCCCCCGAGTTGTTGCCTTCCTCAGGGTAGGGAGGAAGATGAGGGCTGGGTGCTCTGGGTGGGTATTTCCATGGGGGAGCGAAGCAGCCACAAGGTACTCAGGATCTGCCTGAGAACAGTGGTGCCTGGCTGGGCTGTGTGCAGCAGGGCTCAGGGAGCAATGAGTGGTGTTGCAGCTGGAGACTGTCAGCAGCAGCTGTCCCATTTGACAGACCAGGTTTGTTTCCTGGCAGAAGGAACATGGCAGGAAGGGAAAGCTCTCTGCCCAGGGGAGAACAGCCCCTTGGGAACATGTTTCTGCTTCCACAAGCACATGTGTGCAGGAGGACCTCCTCAAGCTCCCTCAGCCCATCTCCCTCCTGCCACGAGGCCAACTGAGCCCAGCTCCAGCAGATGTGTCCCACCGTGGTGGTGGCTGCTTCTCTGTGCAGTCATGGAGACCATGGGTGAGCAGTTGATCTCTCTGGCATCATCTGGGTGGAGTGGAACGTGACAGGGAGTGGGCAGAGCCACACTTCTCCTGTGCTGTCCTGTTGGGACTTCCCTGGTGCCATTGCTTTTTCCTCATGGACAGGCTGATCTCTGGCAGTAACTGTGGCTCCTTGCCTTACAAAGGTGATGGAGAGAAGATAGGAGAGTCTTGTTGCTCAGAGGGTCATGCTGCCTTCAGGAGCAGCCTCCCAACAGCCATCCCTCTTTGTGCTCACTGCAGAGACATGTGGCTGCTGCTTTTCCTACCTAGCTACTCCCCATCTCTCCTTCCACACCCCACAGGGGATGCAGCAGCTTTGGGAATTGACTTTGCCAAGGCGCTGGGGAAATGCCACTGTTGTGTCTCCTGCTCCCAGCTCCCTGGGTATTGGCAGGGTGCTGGGAACTGGGCTGATCTGCAGGAGCACAACTAATTAGGTCGCTCAGTAATTAATTCCTTACAAACTTCACATCAAAATCCTTGCCGATGGTAGAACGGCGCAGAGGTCGCAGGTGTAAATGGATCCGTGGCCACGGGGCTCCTGCAGCCCTGTGGATGACATCAGCTGGTGCCCTGGGGGTCCCAGTGCTGGGAGTGAAGAGGGCTGGATCCCTGCTCCAGGTCTGGATCCTGGTTTCTGGTATAGATCCATGCCTTGTTAATGGTCTTTAGGGTAATTATGAAGGATCCCATTATCTGCTCAGCTGCAGAGTGCTAGCCTGCCATTTGCCTTCATCCTGGCCTCGCAACAGGACCTCAGGGAGCTTGTGAGAAAAATGAATAATGAATTTCAGATTGGACATGAACTGGTAATTAATCACTTCTGGAATTAATTCCAGACAAAGGAGAGGAAGGGGGAGGTTTCAGGGGAGCAGGAGGCAGGCAAGGAGATAGGCTGAGCCAGACCTGGGCCGAGGCCAGGGCTGAGTGGGAACAGAGCAGGACTGCAGCACCATTAGCATGGGGACTCAGTGACCCCCTGAGGAAACAAGGGCTGAGGGCAGCTCCTGCCAGGCTTGGGTGAGGCTGCACAGGCATTCCTCTCTGGGAGTGGGTGCTGGGTTTGCTCCTGGCCCCACGCTCGGTGGCAGAGGATGCTGCATGCTGGGTGAGTGGTGCGGTGGGAGCTGTGTGTGTGCTGTGGACAGCAGCATTTAGTGTCCACATCCAGTGGCAGCCTGAGGAGCAGGAGTGTGTGCTGAGCACGTCTGTGCTTGGTGGGCACCGTGGTGGGCACATGGGGGGCTGGGGCAGGGGCTGGTGAGGGACAGCCTCATGCTACAACTGCCAAGGAATGGGCCTTGGAAAGGGCCAGCATTTTGGTCACCTCTTGCATCCATGTCAGTACCAGGTTCTCTGCCAGCTCCTGGCCTTTCCCTGGACTGCTTGAGTGTCGCTGGAGAGCACTGTGGGGGTTGCTCTGCACCTGTTCATGTGCTTCATTCCCAGCTGCTGGGTGTCTGGAGCAGAAAAGGGAGGCCAAGATGCTGGGGTGGTGTGGACCACATGCTCCCTCCACCACGGGCATGATGGTGATGTGGCCACTGTGAGACTCTGGGAGAGAGCAACTGTGGGTCCCCTCAGCTCCCCATTCCCTCTCCTCTTGGGGTAAATGTGTGGGAGGACACTGGCAGTGCTTGGCATGTCTGTGGGGAGGGAAGGACCAGCTGGCTGGTGCTGGCTGCATTCTCCAGCCTTCACAGCTCCTTCTCTGGCAGGTGCTGATGCTAGCAGATGGAGACACCACTGGGTTCCTCTACTGCCAGTTGCCTTTCCTTGCGTCCCTGGAGAGGAAGGATGGGAAAGCCACCGCTTACCTCTGCAGCAACTTCACCTGCTCACTGCCTGTCACCTCTACCCAGGAGCTGCGTGGGATGCTCTGCCTGTGAGCCCTTTGGCCCCTCTACCTGCAGGAAGACAAGGGGGACAGAGACTGTCATGTCAGCCTGCAAGCACAGGAGAAACCTGTAATAAAGCCGCTCTGGGCATCAGCTGCATCTCAGATGGTTCCTGGCAGCAGGCTCTGAAGGCACCGCTGCTCTGGCGGCATCTGCACAGCACCAGCTCTGGTCCACAGTGCATGCACTTCCGGGAGACACCCATCGAGGAGCATCCCCTCTCCCTGCATATGAGCTTTCTCCTCACCTCTTCTTGATGAGGGAAAAGAAAACAAATATAAATCCCAGTGCTGATGGAGGAGTCAGATGGGAAAATAAATAGGGTTCCTATAGCAACCCAGCATAACAGCCAAAAGCACCTGGGTGACTGGGGAGTGCAGTGCTTGGGGAGGTGCTACCAGTTATGACAGCCAGAGTGTTTTTGTGTTACAGGGTATCTTGTAGCATACATGAAGTTAATCTATAGTGCATACAAAAATCCCTGCTGATTACCACAGGTGGTGAAAACATGCCACAGGACTCAGCCTAAGCGCTTCCAAACAGCTAAACCTTTCATCTTGGCTTTGCCAAGGGTGCAGAGACCTGGTGCTGCTTGTGTGAGCACTTTTCAAAGTTAGTTCTCCCTGCAAAAAGTCAGTGCCTGTGCCCATGGTGGGGCAGGATGGGGCTCACAGGGATGCACAGCTGGAGCTTGCAGGGGCAGGTAGGTGGTGAGGTAGGTTGGCTGCGCCTGTGGTTTTGAGCTGAGTGCTCTGAGGGCAAGCTGCTGGGTCAGGATTAAGGCTGTCCCCTGCCTTTGCTTGCAAAAAGTTTCAATAACAGCACAAGGAATCAGCATTTGAGACATGCTTGCTCTGAACATTCCTGGCAAAGCCTGGGCTGGACCAAGGGTCTCACCAGCCTCACACCAGCCATGGGGACAGCACTGCTGGGTCTTGGCATCTGCATGCCAAGCAGAGGGAGACAACCACCTGCAGAAGTGGAATGCAGTTGCCAACAGTACAAGCTTCCTTTGATGCAGTATGAACTTTGTTCCACCTTTCCAACCCCTGTCCCCACTCCTCCATGCATCCAAACAGGTGAGTACCGTGTTTTCAGCATCCCTCTGACACCTGGGGCTCCTTGGCACGGCACCTGCACCCCAGTCAGTGGGATGCTGTCACCTGTGCTGCCTGCTGACTTTCCAGGGGGGGGTCTGCTAAGCTCTGGGAGTAACCAACCAGGCAAAATGTCTTTGAAGTCAGAGGAATTTTGCACCTCATCTTGAGAATGCTTTCTGTGCTTGTGAAAGAGGAGAGAGTTTTATTTCTTTTCTTCATTTTTAAAGCCAAAGTGTTTCTGGAAAGCCAGCTGAAAATTGCTGGGTTGGCAGATGGCTGGCTGCTTTCCCCTAGGTTTGTGGTGGTTTGGGGTTTTGTGTGGTTGGTTGGTTGTGTTTTTCTGGTTTGGATTTTTCAGATTGGCCTCTCTGCTGTGAGGATGGATTCTTAAGGACCCATCCTTAAGAGTTTGAGGAGTGAGGAGTTTGGGCTGTGTCTGTGCCAGGAGAGTACTCTGGGAGAGTGGGGCAGGGGAAGCCCAGACAGCTTGGGGCTGGCCAGGTCGAAGCAATCCCCCCGAGGCGGTGCAGGGCTGGGGCTGGTGTGGCAAGCCTGTTTCAGTGCCTGCCAGCCCCGTGTGGCACAGGGGGCCTTTCTCCCACACCTTCTTGCTTGTCAGCATGTCTCTATAAGCGATTGCCAGACACAAACGTGCTGTGAACCTCTGTCAAGGTGAATTGGCCTCACCTCTCAGATTAAAAAAAACCAAAAAGGCAGAAAAGCTTTGCAATAAGGTAACTGGTGTGGCACCTGGGTGCTCCTGGTGCCTTTGCCTCTCTGCTGCCTAGGAGTTGGTGGCCCCATTTTGGGCAGCCCCACACTTTCTGCCCTGGCACCGCTTGCCTGCTCCAGCTTTTCAGCTTTATAGCCTTGGCAAGAGGCATTTTTGCTTGAGCTCAGTTGCAGCACACTCCTTGCTGGTCCTCTCAGTGTCCTCTGGCCAGGCTTGTCCCTGAGACACCATAGGAGCACCTCATCAGCTGGTAAGGCTGAAGGAGGCTCTGACTGCAGGAGATGGTACATCCATGGCAGCTAAACCCTCCCTGTGGTGCTTCCTTCCTCCTTACTTTCTTGTCCCTAACCCACTGATTTCACTGCAAGTGGTGTTTTCTGGGGTGATTAATGAGTGACAGGGCTGACAGGGTGCTGCCCAACCAGCCTAGGTTCTTGGGAGGCTGGTGGAGCAGGGTCTCACTGCTCAGCAGTCCCATGCCACTTCTTAAAAGCCATTTTCCTGACCCTTTCCTGTGTTTCCTTCAGTGATGGATGTGGCAGCTACAAGAGACTCTCCCTAGGGTACCACTGGACCCCCTTTCTCTGCCCTGGGGAGGCTTGGCACAACATCTGGCAGCGTCCCTTGCTCCCTACCCATTCCCCTTCAGCTGCAGAGTTGTCAAAAAACCCCAACCCCCCAAGTGCATCAAATGACCAACGTGCAGCTTTCCCCCACAGACACCTGGGTCGGACACTAGGCTGCTTGGGAGGGCACGGCAGGGATTTGTTAGTCTGCTCGGGGCTCTGCACTCACCTGGAAGCCTCAGCAGCTGTGGACAGAGAGATTTTTAATGTCAAACCCCTCTCTTTCAGCATTTTGTTTTGTAATGCCTGGGGGGGCGGATCTGCAGTGCACCACATTGCTCAGCTCACCGAGGCAGCTGGGAGGGCTGACACCCATCATGCCCCTTTTGGGGGTCTTGGGGCACAGGGCAGTGGGGGAAGACAGTGCTGGTGGTGGCCACCCTTGCTGCTCTGAAGAGGTTTTCTCTCTAATTAATTTTCCCTGGCGAAGCTGGTGCTGGTTCTGGGTCTCTCAGCTTTGATCTGCAGTGGCATTGATGTGACATCAATGGGAAATGGGACTTTGAAATCCGTTTGTTGTTTGCGATGCTGCATCTGCAGGAGGGGAGGATGGAGAGGGGTTGTCTCCAAGCCCAGGTCCAGTCCTACCCCAGTGTCTGTCCCTAACAATGTGGCACATGTTGGGCTATGATTTGGGTGTCCCTGGTTCCAGGTCCTCGGAGAAGGTATAATGGAATTCCTGCTTCCCGTGTGGGTCCCCTGGGCATCGATGCCCAGTTCACTCCCAGACACACAACTAGCTCGGGTGTGAGCACCCAGTTAGGTCATGCTTGAGCACCCCATTGCACCATGGTTAGGTGGCAAATTAGCCAACACCTGAGCACACAATTAGCTACCTCCTGAGAACCCAATCAGCTCATGCCTGAGTGGCTGTTGACCTCCTGCCTGAGGGCCATTTTGGGCATAAACGGTTGGGTTTTGGTAGCTGTGGCTGCAGCAGTGCTGACAAGAGGAGGTTGGGAAGTGCTGGTCACAGCTGCTCTGAAAGCCACAACATGCTACAAAGCATTTGGGGTGCCTGTGGCAGGTAGGTGCAGGGAAAGCAGGAGATGTGGGGCTGGTTTTGAGTCTCTCTGTACCCATCCTGTACTGCCAGGCCCAGTTACTCCAATATTCACCCAAAGGGAATTTGCAGGTGGCGAGCTGGTGTGGTGAGTCCCTGGAGTCACAGCCCCCTCTCTAGGGTGTTTTGGGGGAGGTTATTGGGGTCTCCTTGCGCTGGGTGGTGATTTGAGGCATGTGTTGGGTTGCAGCTACCCTCCTTTGGCACCTGAGCACCTGCTGACAGCAGCATGGGCTGGAGGGCAAGCTGACTGCTGCCCATCCCACTGTTGGCACTGCACCCATCTCCAGTATCCCAATATTCCTGACAAGACAACTTGAAGCTGAGGCAGGCCAACACTTGATCCAAATGTACTTTTTCTTTTTTCCTTTTTAAACTGATTTTCCATTCAGTTTGGTGCCAGGGATTGGAGTGAGGGCAGCACCATACTGCAGCATGGGGGCTCTGTGTGTGGGGACCTCACTTGACTCAGCTGCTGCCTCAGCTGCTGCCTCAGTTTCCCTTCCTAAGAAAGTATGCCATAACCATTCCTATCCAAATCATATGCCACTGCCATGGCCCCAGAGTGTGGGCACTGCTCAGCCTTTCCTATCCTATCCCCAGGATAAACTGGGGACACTGAATGCTGCCTTTAGGGCAGTGCTCCCTGAAGTGGAGAGCAGAGGGACCCCAGAGACAAGCTAATGGCTCTGGTCTTGATGGTAAGTTGGTGTTGGGATGCTGCTGGGTGCAGCAGGCAGGCAGTGTGATGGGGAGATGGGCTGGCATGGGCCAGAGATGCTGCCTGCCTCCCCCCTGCAAGGGGAGAAAGCACAAGCAGGATACAGCTGAGCTGTGTAACACTGATTTTCTGCCGAGCAGAGAGGAGCAGACATGCTTCAAGGGCCATGCAGGGGAATTTACAGCCATTCCCAGGCTGGCTGTTGTGGCCTTTAGCATGTGCCAAGGTGTTTTGGGGACCATCAGCTGCTCCAAACAGGCGCTGTGGCCACAGGCTGATGCTCTCAACCAGCTTTTACACTTGGAGATCTCCCCTCCTGCCTGGTAACACTGCAGCAATCATCTGTTTCTCATGAGACTCTCGACCTCAGCCAGTGCTGGGAAGGCAGGAAGGGATGGGAAGGGATGGCTGGAGGCCCTGCAGCACCCAGGGCAGGGTGGGAGAGCAATGAGAGGCTGTCGGTGCTTGTTGAGGGTTATGCAATAGCCACTTGGCCGTTCCAGGGCTATTAATCCTCTTTTAATATAGTTTTGGTATTTACTGACCATGGTAACTACTGCATTAAACTGAATTTAAATGTATATTTCAGAGGTTTTACAGAAAGGTGGAAGAGAATGTCTTGGGAGGAGGGTGCAGGTTTGTGGCTGCCTAGGATGGGAGAGGGGCTTCAGGGTTGCACACAGGGACTGACACCCCAGTGTGTCCTGAACAGCCTTGTTACCAGGTGGGCATGTTGCAGGCTGTCAGTCCAGATGAGGTGCTGGTGGCATCTCCAGTGTCTTTGATGCTTTATAAGCTGATAAATTTAAGGCAAGAGATGCTGAGGGCTCCCAGGGAGCCTTGGCTGCCTTTCATCTGGGGGTTGATCTAAGGCTCTGTTGAGGGCAGAGGCTGCTCTTCTCCACATGGCTAGGTGAATTTGGGGGTTAAGCCCTTGTGAGCTACAGCCTGGCAGGAGCCTGTAGCCACATTTCATTGTATCCTACATCGGGGACCCCAGAGCCTGGGGAAAGCAGGAGCTGGGTGGTTATGCCTGGGCTTTGGGGCCAAATGTCATGCCAGAATAGCAGGATGGGTCCCCAGCCATATCAGCCAGGTTTCTGGCTGCAGCATGGCTGTCCTGAGGCCCCTTCCCCCAGTTTCTTGAGGCTGGTGCCTGCTGTCTTGTTTGGGGGCTTTACCCACAGACAAGGAAACTGATGTCCCTGGCTGCCCCGGCACTCCCCTCCCTGTTCCCAACACCTATGAATCCGAGACAGGCAGAGCCAGGCGCACTGCAATTAACCACGGATTAAAGGCAGCTAATTTAGTTTGACTTAGGCAGGCTAAGTTGGATCGATATGTCGGGGTGAAGCACATAAAAGAGAAGTCAATAGATACGCAGAGATGCAGAGGGAGGGCCGCATAACTGTGCGGCAATGCTTTTGAGGCTGGGGCAGGGGCGATGCCGACGCAGTGTGGGGCCAGGAGGCAGAGGTGGAGACGTGGGAGCTGATGGCAGGTGATGCCTCGGGCGATGCACACCAGCAAAGCAGAACTGCAACTCAGCACAAGGCTTTCATGAGGTTTCTGCAGCTCAGCAGACTGGAGGCTGCCGTGACAGGCAGGATTCGAGGCACAGGTTTGACAGCCGGCCCCCGCCACGGCGCCCTCCCCCGCGCCTGCTGCGGACATCACAGCCCTGGGGAAACTGGTTTGAGGTTCAACCCAATTTGGGCAGGAGCTGGCCTGGGCTGCCTGCAAGGTGTGCACCAACCAGGCATCCTCACCACGGGATGCTTGCTGGTGTAAACTGCGGATGTCCCAGTGGTCCCCAGGGTTTCTGAGCCCCTGTGGCCACCAGCAAAGGCTCACTGTGTCTCCTGCCTTCTGGCAAGGCAGCATGGTGGGAGGCAGGGTCCTTTTTCATAGCTGACAGTCCATGAATATTTATGGCAGCATATTAAAAATGTCCACTGCATCCCAAATTAGTCATGGGGCCCTGGATAGAGCCAGGGTGCTGAGTATGGTGGCACTGATGTCACCTTCAGCTCACAGTTGAGTGGTGGTCATGTGGCCCCACAGCCAGGGCATGATGGAGCAGGGGTTCCTCATCCCTCTGGGGCTGCAGGAGCTGCTCTTGAGTCTTGCCTTTAGACTCCCAGATCCTGCTCTCACATGCAACCCCCTCATGCCTCCTGGGTGCCCTCTTATGATGCTGGCAGCACCAGGCTTTCTACACCCCTCCGCATCTCAAAGCTAAGCTAAGGTTAGGGGCTGAGCTCTGGTGGGGCAGGGGGCAGGGATGTCTCTGGCTTTGCTTTCTTGGTCCATAGTTCCCCACTGCTCTGAGCGCTCCCCTCCAGCACCAGACAGGGATTGTGTGTTCCCAAAGCTGAGGGCCAGAGGTGAGCCTCCAGTAGCAGATACCATACTGGTGGTATAATAATAACAATAACTACTATTATATACATTATAATAATAAAGTGTGGTGCAGGGGTGCTGATGGCATTGCCAAGAGCCTACTCTGAGCACACTTTGTAAGAATCCCTCCTGGCCTCAAGGAATTAAAACTTCAGTTGCTAAGGGCAAGCCCTGGCAAGGGTGGTCTGATGCTTGGGGCCAGAACTGGCACTGGTGAGGTCTGTGAGCTGGGCGATGCAGATGCCAAGCACCTCCAGGCACCTCCCTGCACCCCTACTATGAAGGGGCTTAGCCCCATAGGAGGGTTCATTGAGTCAGGGAGCCCCTGTTGCAGGTTTGTGGGGATAACTGAATCACAGAATTGCCTGGTTGGAAAAGACCTTAAAATCGTCCAGTCCAGCCCTAACCTAACATCTCCTTACACACAGCTGTCAGGCCACCTGCCTGAGCACCTCGTCAAAACGTCTTTTAAACACCTCCAGGGATGGTGACTCCACCACTTCTCTGGGCAGCCTATTCCAAAGCCTGATGACCCTTTTAGTGCAGATTTTTTCCCTGATATCCAGGACTGGGGACCCTTCGAGGCTTGCAAAGCTGAGAAGTGCAGGCAGAAGTCCCTCCAGGGGCCGTCCCGGTGCCTTCTCTCTGTCTATTCACTGTGTTCCTCTGGTCTCCCTTGTCATGCACTAACGATAGTCCTGATTGCTGCCACTAACGAAGGGCTGTGGCTTTGATCACAATGACAGATCTGTGCCGATCACCGGCTGAGATCCTTGTGACACTAATGAGGTCCCCAAATCGCTTTTCTCTCCAGGGCAGCCAAGGTGAAGGGCTGTGGTGGGACAGGGGGTTCCGCAGCCTTCCCAGAAGAATACAGCACTTGGGCTGCATCTCCATGGCAGCACTGAGGCATGCTCCTGTAGGATGCTCATTCAAAGCCACCAAGGGGAATACTGGCAGCCTGGAGGCTTTGGCACTGCACAAGGTTGGAGAGAAAACACCCGCCTGGGCTGGGAGCATGGCTGAATGCATGTCCATCTGTCTGTCCACCCACAGCAATATCCCTGCAGATACCATGCAAAGGTGCTGCTTGATCTTGGCCTCAGCAGCAGCCACTTCAAACACATGGTCGTGCAGCCTCCTCTGCTCCCCAGCCTCACTGGTAAGTACGAAAGTCTCCCAGGGCAAACAATTAAAGGATTAATTCCACAGTTCTTTCAGAGCCTGATTTTCCAGCCCTAACCCTGAAGCTTGGCTTCAGTGAGCTAAGGGATAGAAATCTCCAGCTACTTCCATAAACATAGCATGTTTAGCCCCGGATATAGATTTCTTTTTAACATCTTTCTTTGCTTTTCACTGTGTTTTTTATTACCAGACACATTTGTATTAAAGTAGAGACAGCCCAGGAAGCTGGGGGGGAGGTCCTTGGTATGCATCAAGACCAGCAGAGAGTCTGGGGCTGCTCCACATGAAGGTGGAGGGTGGTTTGCAGGGATTGATTCTGCTCCCCCAAGGGTCTCCTTTGGGATGTCTCAGGGCAAAAAATCAGCCCTGCAAAGGCTGTGTTGGGCTCTGATACTGGTTGGCTGTGTGACAGTGATGCCTTTGATGGGACTGTGCTCTTGTCCCAGAGATCTCACCCTTGTCCCCCCCCAGCTGTGCATGGGGAAACTCAGACTGCTCCCCTGCATTTGTTGCCAATTATTTATAATTTATCATGGGTTTTGGTTATATTCTAATTGAGTTTCATGTGTCACAGCGTGTCTCAAACAGAAAATATAAATATTTAACAACCTCCACTGGTAATAAAGCTTCACATTTCCCTCATTCTGGTTCCCAGTACATGAATATTCTGCACCACGCTCTGTGGGTATTAACTTCATTCAGATTTCTCCCTAGTTATGCAATATAAGGGTAATGACAGATAGAAGCCAGATCTTGAAAAAATATAATCAAAACCACCACCGACAAACCAGTTTGATGTCATTAACTCCCCTTGCTTGGCTAGGGAGGACTGATGCATTCCCTTTCATTGCCAGCTGCTCTGTGTGTGCAAGGACTGTGTGCACGCTCCAGTCACACCAGTACGAGCAAGAAGTGGGGCATGGGAAAGGCAGGAACAGCTTGTGGGGAGCAGGAGGCTTCTGAGGCATTGGATTTGCTGGGGAAGGGTTGAACAGAGTCCAGTTTGTGCTGACATACACCTGGAGTTGTGTTCCCTCTGTGGTGCAGCCCGCGTGGGGGTGCACATGGGGTTGGACACAGACTGTAGCATCACTGCTTTATGCTGGGGCAGTGCTGTCACAGGCAGGTGCTAAGATGGGGAAAGGACACAGGGGCATGGCAGGAGGAAGTCAGAGGTGATTTTTGGCCGGTTGCTGCTCTCCATGGGGATCTGGATCTAGCAGGACCTGGGCACCATGGAAGAGTGGCTCTCGGAGCAGGTCTTGGGGCTTCTGGGGCACCAGGGGCTGCCCAGGGGGTGTCCCAGGGATGATCACAGTATCACACAGTATCACAGTAACTAAGGTTGGAAGAGACCCCAAGGATCATCAAGTCCAACCTGTTCCAACAGACCTCACAACTAGATCATAGCACCAAGCGCCACGTCCAATCTCCCCTTGAACACCTCCAGGGACGGCGACTCCACCACCTCCCTGGGCAGCCCATTCCAATGACGAATGATGAAGCTCTTCAGGCTATGGCTGGGTCTGAGCGTCCCACCAAAACAATCCCCATGTGAAAATATAAATGCCTTTTGTGCCATGAGTATTTTCAGTCAGAGTAAGGCTTCCTGAGCACATCAGCTCCAGCTGCTGCATGGTAGAAGCAGTGGCAAAGTGGAGGCAGGGGACAGGTTTTGAGCCTGCCGTAGCCCCATCCTTTGCTGGGGTGCTGCTGTGTGATCAGTGTAGGGCAGCTGCTGGTCCCTCGCCCCTGCTCGGACTGGGGACTTGGGAAGCTCCTGAAGTTGTTGGGAGCAGGCTTGAGCTGCTCAAAGGCTGGCTGGCAGTCACCAAACCCACTTGATGCCCCAAGAAAAGGGAGGGTGAGGGGATGCACTGGGTCAGCACCAGCCTGGGAAGCAAGAGCAGCAGCATGGGGCTTCCCTGGCACATTGGGGCTTTGCAGCACCACACTCCCCTCTCCAGCCCTATAACTCTCCTTTGGGCTTCCTGTGCCCCACAGCACAGTCAGATCCTTCTCCCATGCTGGTAGCCCTTACCTGCTGTGTCCAGGACCTGCTGCACCTGTGAATCTTGCTGTGGCCCTGCACAACTCCAGGCTCACAAGGGTTCTTCTTTTTCTCACCATTTGAGTAGTGACCCTCACACCCCATGGTGCCTACCAGCCTGGTTGAAACCCTGTCAGCAAGCTGTTCTTGTTCCCTGAGGATTTAAGGTATTTATGATTCATGCTGGAGAAAAGCTTTGGATGGGATACATGATTCAGCTGTATGGTGCTGAACCTCCTAAAAGCACCCTGGCTACCTCTGGTGCATCCCCACTGGAACAGTGAGAAGCAGCTGGAGCTGGTGCCAAGGAGGGGATCATACCAAGCAGCCAGCACAGGGCTCACACCCAGGACTTGCTGGGGCCACCACGCTGCTGTGCCACCTCTTGCACTCCATCCCTCACTTGCTGTCAGCTGCTGCCTGGGTTCTGTATATCATGAAGATGTTGCAAGCTGCTGAAAATTCAAAGCACTGTTTTAATTATGTGCTAGGAGAGAAGGAGCCTGAATTTTGGAAGGAGGCTAATGATGGCATTGCCAGGATATTTTCAGCAGCAGAAAGACAGAATCCTCCTCAATGTACCTTTAGAAGGGAAAAATGTCAGGTTTGTCCGTGAAATAATAACAAATAACCTATAAACAATGACATCCACCTCACTGCTGGGGAAGTGATTTAAAGATGGCTTGCCTATGTGAAATGAGAACATCTGCTCTCTGCTGGAAAGAGGAGGAAGATCTCCTTATCAGTGTTCCACTTAATGAGCCAGTCCTCATCTGCACCCTTCTGTGGCACTTCATCTCCTGCAAGAGGGTGACTGGGGCGTGCAGGCTTTGGCAGGGGCTCAGTAAACCAGTTCTCCCTCCCTGACTTTTTTAAAAGTGTGACAATCAGAACTTTCTACCCAAGAAGGTTCCTCTAGGCACAGACCTATTGCAGCCCCAAGAGCAGCTGGGTGGTATCTGGTCTCTCACTGCTCCAGAACTTTATGGTCTTCACAGCAGAGCCGCCTGAACCCCATTTCCCGCAGGAGCCTGAACATAAAACACACCCCAGTGTCCCCATGGGTGTGGCAGAGAAGCCTGGTGTTCTTGGTGATTTAGAAATCATTTTAGGGCTAAATGAGGCCAGGATGAGCTCACCTCAGCATCTCACACCTGCATGCCCTGGCCTGTAGCAGGTGTGCAGCACCCGCAGCTGCCCAGTGCCCCACTCCCCATCAGCCACCCGCACTGCAAGCTGCCATCAGGCTTCAGCATGCTCCACATTATTTTAATTATGTTTTACTTTAAAGGGCCATTAATTACAAAGATTTCCCATCAGAGGCCTTAAAAAAAAAAAATCAAGGAAAAAGGTAAAAAAAAAAGAAAGAAATTAAAAAATCCCCTTCCACATCAAGGGTTGCTGGAGATGAGCTGGAACATGAATCATGATTGGGAGGGGTGAAGCAGGTTTGGGGTGCAGAAGGTCCATCAGAACTCAGAAGTGAAATTCTTTGAAAGATTTTAAAGACAGATTTTTATTTTTTTTCCCCACTATAAATTACATTTTTGCTGTAATTTATATTTAGCTCTGACAGAGTCAGGAGGTTCAGCCACACCCTGTGCTACAGCCCTGAGCGGCTCAGCTCTTGCAGACACAGCAGTTCCCCAAACTGAGGCCTTATCCAGGCATGGATTGATTGTATACCAAAAAGTCAAGATGCAAACATTGATCACGCAGGAAAGTGCTGGTCATCAGCCAAAACTAAGCACTCCCCAGCCTAAATTATTAATTCCTTTCTGCACACCAAATGGATTGCACTGGCCACAGATACACCCCCTCTGCACAGTAGTTGTGTTTCATGCTGAAGTATATTTTCCTTCCAACTACTTGTCTGGCTTTTCACTTAATAAAGATTGAGAGAGACAATAAAAATATTCATTAAAGAGGAGGGGGAAAACAAAAACGATGGAGCCCTGTTTCCTGCTTGTAGCCTCTAGCTACAAGGTTTGGTTTCATTAAGCAGTTGGGGTTTGGGGTGCAGCACTACACTAGGAACCCCCAGGATGCTCAGGGTGAAGCCTACAGCCATGGCACTGATGGGATAGCTTAGGAGGGCAAGAAACCATCTGGGGATGAAAAAGGGAATTATCAAAATAAACTCTCAGGGGAAAACAGCTGTTTGGATGGGGTTATGCAGGGTTAAGCTATTGTCTTGTTCCATGTGTAAACGTGGGGCTGGTCTCCTGCTTGTCCCAGGTCCTTAGCTGCTGCTTGTCCCAAGTCCTTAGCTGCTGTCACAAGAAGGGAACATGCTAAAATCATCAGTCTAGGGCTCTTTCAGCTGTGGGTGCTGAGGGATAGGAGCAGCCTGGAGTGGCTGTACCAAGGCTGAGGGGAGCAGGGGAACACCAGAGGTGGAGTGGGGGCTATGTGGGGTTGGGTTTGGTGGGAAGAGGCAGGAGCTGAAGGAAGCAGTGGTGGGCAGGGTGGTCTCATGTGTCTCTGTGTCAGATGAAATACAGTGAATGGCTTTTCTCAGGAGGTTAATTGAGAGATGGAGGCAGCCAGAAAGCCCTGTGCACAGCAAGAGCTCTGGCCCAACAGTACTCAGTGCCACTGGTGAGGTAGGGGAGCAGGGCCAGAGTGGGTTTACTGCCATTAAAGTACTCTTCAATAACACCTGAATCTGTAAGTTGGTTGTGGGAGGCCGGCTCTGCCTCCAAACTGTGACATCTGAAGCAAAATGTGTGTTTTCTCTCTGGTTCCAAGGCATGAGAAGAGCTTTGGATCTCATTGCAATTTATCATTCAGCCCCGAGCCAGATGCCTGCATGGGTTCAATCCATAGCTCTCCCAACTGATAGAAATATTATCCTGTCTTATTAAAATCACCCACAGCTACTGCAGCTGTATGTCAACAGCAAAACAAATAGCAGCTAGTTCCCATTGGACTGGAGCCTCTCCATTGAGGCTGTCTTCAATCTGCCTGCTACAAAAATGGTTACAGATGTAGGCTTTCCCCATCACAGCTCCTGTACAGCTGACTCCAAATCCCATTACCACACTGGAGCTGTCTTTGGTGAGCATCAGCTCAGCTAAAGCTCCCCTGCTGCCATGAAACATTGCTCATGATGCTTTTCCTAGAGGGATCACTAAGAAGAGTGCAGGGCTGTGCTCCCTCAAAAGAGCCCTGAAGTGGCAGGGGGGCAGCTCTTTTGTAGGAGGAGGGGAGAGCAAGAGAGCTATGCTGGGATGGAAGCAGGACTGCTTTCTGATGCATCAGTTGCATAACTGATGGTGCAGTGCATGAGCTCCTTCCTCTCACCCCTCCAAAGCCACCACACTCCTAAGACTCCTGCAGCCACTCGAGGTGTCTCTGGCTCACCCTCATCCCTCTCTCCTGTGCTATCTTTGGTACAATTAGGAGGCCAGGACTGTGCATGTGAGGTGAATGTGACCTCATTAGTTTCTCATGCTGTATTGAAATGTCTTCTCATTTATATCCCAAATGTGCAGCTCTGGTCTCAGGGGTCACTTTCTTCTGCTTTCCACCCCTCTCACCAAGACTCACAGCTGGAGCTGTGCTCCCTCTCCTCAACTGGTTGCTCCACTTCTATCTCAAACCTGAACCGTGTCATGTGTTTGAGGAAGATAAATTCCTGGTTTACCCTGGCAGGTGGAAAAGGCTCCCCAGGAAGATGCCTTGGGCTGGAAGGACATCTGGTTTAGCTCCTCTGCTCACCTGAGGTGAGACAGCAAAGCTCTGGGTGGTCCCTCTGCTCAGCTGCCATCTGCAACAGACAATGACAAATGTCCTAGCTGGACAGTGACAGGCTCTGTGATCTCATCCCTTCCCTATCCACAACCAAGCTCCCTCTCCCTAGCAAGAGCATCCTTATCTACATTCGTGGATGCCAAAATCCTGGCGGACCAGTGGTGCTGCCTTGATCTTGCTGATGTATGGATGCTTCATTTGAAACTCAGAGGTTATATGGCTCTGTTGAGCCTTTCTTCTCTTGTTCTAGTTGTGATGGGAAGGTTTGCATCATGTCTCCTGTGTGATGTTGGATCCCTTTACAGGGTAGGTATCTTCTAAAGCAGCGTTTCCAATTCTCACGATGAGCATAATTCTCAAAAATGTATGCAATAAACAAAACGAGCCAAATGTAATTAAAATGGAGACAGCATATAATCTGCTAACCCACTTAAAGGCTCAAAGCTTCAGCTTTAAAAAAATGTTTGCTCCAAATCCATTTAAATAAACAGACCGACACACAAAGGCTCTCTGTACATTATCAGGGTACAAAGAGGATCGGATCAAAAGCAGCTGTGGCTGGGCTGTACACATGTAGCGAGGAAATTGCTTGATCTGAGGCTGTACCTTGCACATGCAAATGTGTCTGTGGCCCTTGCCATGAACTGCATTTGTCCAACAGCCCAGTGGCAAGGCTGCTGAGCTGTGCTCTGCCAGGGAGGCAGAAGCTGGGGGAGGGAGGGAGCTCCTGGTGTATTGGCCTGTCTGCTCGCTTTGGCAGGAGAGGAGAGAGGCAAGACCTGATGAGTTATGCCCTCTGCATGGGTGCACACACTCCATCTGGGAGGCAAGCACTTGGAAGCTTGGGAAAGAAATGGGAGTACCTGTTCCTGGTCTTAGCACCCATGCTGTAGGCTCTCCACTTGCCTGGTGTCACATGCGTTATGTGTTGTCATGCTTGTGTCCCCCCAGGCTTGCAAGGTCTCCTGGCCATGCTGTGGGGTTTGCTAGGGTCATCTGATGGAGCTGTGCAGTTTGCATCTCCTCTGCCTGTACACCATCTCTCACTGTTCTGCATCAGAGCCTGTCTGGCCTTGAAGTTTTGCCAACAGCCATGTGATTTGACTTGGGCTGGACAGCACAGGCTGTGAATCCAAGATCAAGTGTGCTCTCAGGCCAGTGGGTTTCAGCCCAAAGAAGGCATTTTGGATCAGACAAGAGCATCTTCCTATTGCTCTCACTGGTGCTTCTGGGTTGGCTGGAGCTCTTGGGAAGCAGACTCTCGTATAGATGTGATGATACCGGGGAAAGGTGAGAAAGCTATTTTAAAGTGGCAAGAAATCTTAAGCCTTAGAAAGAGGGCCTTAGCCCCCGGGGATGTTTGTGCTAATGAGTAGTGCCTGTGGAAAATTCTTTACTCGGGCCCTGCTTAATGGCCGAGTCTGACTTTCGCAGTGGCCGGAGGCCCCCAGCGTAGCTGCCTCGGGGCCGGGTCTCCTCTGTCCCCCGCCCCAGAGATGGATGCGGCGCGGTCCCTGCCGTCGAGGCCGGTTCCATCACGACCGTGAGCCGCACCGGCAGAGGGAGCTCCGGCCGCGTACTCCGAGCAGGGGGGAGCGGGGCACCCGCTGCTCTCGGGGGCGGCGGGTCCGTTTCCCAGCCGCCGGCTCGGGACTCGACTCTCGTGGGAGCTGCTGGTCGAGATCGCGCTCCTGCCCAGCCCTGGGGGCGACCTGCTGCGGACGGTGTAGCCCTTCACGAGAAGCCGGGGGCTCAGCGGGCGGTGACCCACATGAGCTGAACGCAGCAGCGCTGACTTCGCTCGCTAGGGCTGGGGGACATGGTGGGGGAAACCCTGCAGCAGGGCGAGGATCTCGGGCAGATCTTGCCGGCGCAGCAGCGACGAGCGCAGCCGCGGCACTGGGGAGGGCGCCGAACCCCCGGCTATTGGGGGCTCCGATCCCGGTACCAGCTACTGTTGCCCTCGGCACCTTGGCCCTGGCGGCCCTCCCTTGCCTGCGGCTCCTGCCGTCAGGTTTCCCTCAGCCCCGTCATTTCCCCGCCCCTGCCCCATCTCCCCTCTCGCCCGGTGCTGCAGTGGGTCCCAGCGGAGTCTGCTTCCGTCTAACGCAGCGCAGGGCTCCCTCCCTCCCCGTCTCAGGCGCCGCAGATCTCCATGTCCCGCCCGGCGCGTCCTGGGCAAGGCGGGACCGAGCGTGACCCCCAGCCGGGCGGGTGCGCCCCGTCCAGCTCCGCCGCCGCGCCGGGGGACCTTGCCGAGGGACCGTGCCTGCCCGTCCAGCTGTGCTGCCCGGACGGGCACCCACAGCAGCCAATAGGGAGGCGCGCAGCTGCCGTGGGCGAGGCCCCATTGGCGGCAGGGGGAGGAGGAGCCGGGACTTGAAGTTGGAGTGAGGGATCCAGCTGTGCGGAGCGGTCGGCTCTGCGCGGCTGTTCGAGGAGCATCTTCTGCTGCCTGTCCTCGGAGCACTGGGCAGCTGATAGGAAGCAGAGGGGGCAGGTAGAAACGCTAAGGCGGCCCGCCCCGCGGGTGGGGGCCAGCACCAGCAGCGGGGGCCGCCTCGCCGCTGCCTTACCCCCTCCCTGCCCGCGGTTCGCCCGGTTCGGGCCCCCGGAGGCACGGCGAGGAGGAGCTACAGAGCCCGCAGACGGCAGGGCAGGGTAGGGCGAGGGGGGCGGCCCGGCCCCGGCGGGGTGCGAGTCAGCGGCTCGACCGACCATGCCACCCCGGCGCTGAAGCCGCCCCGCCGCCCCCAGCCCCCCGGCATGGCCGCGCCCCTTTAGGTGCTTCCCCTACGGCTCGCCCCGTGTCGCCCTGGCTTTTCCTGGGGCTGCCGGCCGGAGGATGGACGAGGATGGACCGCGACCGGCCGAGGAGGAGCTGGAGCCAGGCAGAGCCAAGACTTTTATCCGCCTTAACGACCTGTCCGGGGCCGGGGTCCGTCCGGAGCAGGGGGACAGGGAGGCGGGCAGCGGCGGCTCGGAGGCTGAGGGGCTGCCCTACCCGGCGCTGGCCCCCGTCGTCTTCTTCTACCTGAGCCAGGAGAGCCGACCGCGGAGCTGGTGCCTCCGCCTTGTCTGTAACCCGTATCCTTTGCAGGTGCTCGGAGGCGAGGTAAGCCCCGACCCCCTTCCTCTCCCCGGAGCGGCGGGTAAGGCGAGGGTCACCTCTCGGCTAGAGCCCGGCAGGTAATGGGGAAAGAGCCGGATGCGGGGGGCACCCATCATGCTCCATCCCTGGGGTGGGGGTACCCAGGGGCAGCGCTCGTCCTCTCTCCGGTGCCCTGCCGGGAAGTTTTCCGGGCTGTTGCAGGGCGCTCGGCGCTCCCCGGCTACGCGGGGTTGTGGGGAGCTTCCCATCCCCAGCCACCCCCTCGCGATGCCTGGGGTCCCGCGGGTTCGTCCGCTCCTCTCCACGAGCAGTCGGGGTGGGAGCCCCGGGGCGGTCCTTCCTCACCTGGGGCTTGTTCGCCTCTGATGCCCTCACTTCTTCGGGCACGCCGAGGGACCCTGACCCCAGGCTCCCCACCTTGCGGAGCCGTTCTTTCTGCCCAAGTCCGTTTCTCGCCCATTCTAGGCTCCCTAGTTCCTTTCCCGAGGGTTTTAAGGGGGGAGGCAGTGGCACGGGGGGAGGGAGGGGAGCTGTTTTGCTGCCTGGCTCCGCGGTCCCTAAATAATTCCCGGCGTGCGAGGCCAGCCGAAGGGCTGCTCTCAGCAGCCCCTGGAGGATGTGCTTGCTTGGAGCGGTTTGGGCAAGGCGGGGAACGTGATCCCCAGAATGTGCATCGGGCAAGGATGGTGCTTGCCCGGTCCTCAGGTGAGCTGTGACCCCCGCAAAGGAGCCTGGCCTCCTTTCAAACTCCCTGTCCGCTCCAGCACAGCTTCTGTGTCCGAGCTGCTTTAGTCAAGTTCAAGCTTTTACCAGAAAGGGGGGAGAGAAATGGGAAAGACAAAAGAAAATTTGCTTTTTGCTATGGCTTTGATGCTTTTAGAGCTTCCCTTCGAGTTAAAAACAGGACATGGTTTGTAACGTCTCAAGTGTTCTGCCATCCCCAAACTCGAGTTCCATTTATTGTTTGCAAAACAATCCCCCCCCCCCCATCAATTAAAGTGCAGCAGTGTGGCTCCAGTGGACAGCTGCCGCCTGCCTGAGTGGGAAGCGCCCGGGGTCTGTGCCGCTCTGCCTGTGTGAGAGGCAGGAGAATACACATCTGGAGCGTGAGATGCTGTGTGGTAGTGGAGATGCTCCATGGTACAGAGGGCCAGGATACCTTCCCCTGCTCCTGCCGTGTGGGAACTATTAGGAATCACCTCGGCTGAGGTCGGTGTGCCCGGGAGGAGTGGGGGAGTGGGGAGGGTCGGCTGGAGTTATGAATATTGTTTTACTTGAGCTTCAGCAATAATTTATCAGAGAGAGAGGCTGCCTTCTTTCCTAAAATGTCCCCCAGGAGGGGAACCCCAAGATTTCTCTTCCCAGTCATGAATGCTCCCAGTGGTCTGCCCCAAGATCTCTCACACCAGTTAAGCAGTTCAAAGTTGCATTTATTTCAGCATCCTAGGAAATCTTGCAACTTCGTGAAGCCTTCTGTTTTGGGAATAAACAACAGGCTGCAAGTCAATGTGTTCTTATTGCCCACTATGACTGATTTAAATACATTTTCAAGTATTTTCTTTGTTTTCCTCCTTCCTAACGATGTTGTTTTGAAGCATCTGTGAACACCTGCATGGTGTTAGCTATTTTCAGTAAAATCCCCCACCCCAGTAATGGCTCAGAATGTCTCTTTCTCTGTAGCTGCGAATACAAGCAAATTAACTTTTGTCCTTGGAAAATCAGTGGTGATGTGGGCACCTGCAAGCACCACTGTGAGCAGGGGATGAGCATTAGGTGCAGTCCTGCAAGCTGGGATTTTCCTTGTTGCTAATTTTTCCACTCATTATGGACACTGAAAGGCACTTGCCAGGAGCCCTGGGGCCACAGGGAACGATGCCGCTGGTGTGTCTGCATGTGGCTGTTTGTTTTCAGGGTCAGTGAACCAGAATTGGGAAGTCTACTTAAAAACAACACGAAAAAGGTGATTTAACCTAGAGCTGAGAGAGATGCAGTGGCTAGCTTGGCACCCACACTGTGTCCCACTGCTTTGCCAGGCTGCTCAGCAGAGCAGCATCTTGCTCATCCCTCCAGCTCTCTGCAGCTCAAGTGTTGGAGCTGAGCCCATAGCTTATTTGTATTTATCACTTTCTTTTTTTTTCTTTAGTGTGGTGGTCTAATAAAGCAGCCCTTCTAGGAATCATGCCCTGGTGATAAAACCATGTAATCATGTTGATGGAAAGTCTTTGTTGCCACCAGCTGCCCTGGAGAGGAGTGACAACGCTTGTGCTCATGTGGCTGGTGGCTCCTACTCCAGCCCCTGAGGGATTGTGGCTTCTGCTGCTCTCTCAGGTGGTTTTAGCTTTCTGTGGGTGAGGCTGGCTGCCCATGCAGAAGCTGGATGGGAAGGCTCTCATTTGAGCTGTGCCTGTGGAGATGCAGGGCATGCTGGCTTGGCAGGGAACCTTTTCCAGTGTGCTAATCTGGCTGATAGATCTCGCTGTTGATGAAGTGTTGGGAGGAGGTTCTGGGGCTGCTCCTGCACCTGCAGCTCCCTTCCCTGACTCAGAAAGGACAGATCATGACCCCAGGGTGCAGCAGCAGCCCCTGGGATGCTGTTCTCCACCTTTCTCTGGGCAGCTTCCATGACTGGTAGCAGAGACAAGGATGTGGGGTTAGGGGTAGAGCAATGACTGATATGTCAGGGCAAGCAAGGGTGCAAAGTCATGTGTCAATGGTTTGTCAGGCTTTTCTACCATGTTGCCATTCAGGGCATCTTCTGCCTGGCCAGAGATGGTTTTCCTTGCTGTCTGGAGCAGAGATGAGGAGACCTTCACTGCACTCCTGCTCCTCCTCTCTCTTAGGACTAGAAAGAGGTCATGAAGTCTGTCCTGATCCAGAAATACTCCAGAACCTGAAATCTTGGGATTTTAACCTTAAAACTCCACCAGTCTTTCAGAGCTGTGCTCCTCTTCCCCTCCATCATGGGCTCTGAGTGAAAACCTCTGAGTGCTGAGAGGACCTGAGATGGGATGAGCCTGGTTTCCCACCAGCATGTTCCCAAATAACTCTGGGATGAAAGGCGCTGCCTGGGGCCAGGACTGCCTGGGTCAAAAGGACATGGGATATGGGTGGGATGTGTTTAAAAGTCATGGTGCTGGAGCTATGGGCTTGTGGCTGGGAAGGGCTGTGGTGACAGGCAGGGTGTTCTGGTGTGTGTGCTGGCAAGGCAGCAAGAGGAGAAGCTGGCATCTCAGGGTGGGGAGGAAAAGGAGGCAACCTGGTTACTTGACTCACTTAAAAAATAAAAGCACCATGAAGTCTGGGAGGATGAAAGGCTGCAGCAGGGTCTGTGCCAGGCTGCTCCTCTGATCAGAGACAAGAAATGAAGCTATTTCTTGAAGGGTTGTGGAGTGATTGAAGAGCAGGGATGGAGAAAGTGGGGAGGATGGTACTGCTAGGTGTTAAAAGCTCTGAATAGGAAAATAGCAGTGTAAGTGAAGGGCCTGTGATCTCAATTGGAATGCTGAACCCTGCCCCTTTCCCAGCACCCTGGCTACCTGCACAGCTCTGCTGCCTGGAGAGCAGCTCACTGGCAGTGGGGGCTGCAAGAAGCTACTCAAAGGTGCTGCTCTGAGGAGCTACCCCCGAACTGTTTGAAATCTTGCCTTTTCCTCCTGGTTTGGATGAAGGGCAGCCCTGTGAATACCCTTGCTGGGGAGGAGATTTGGGTGGCACTGAGAGGAGTGTTCCGGTCTCGCCTGGCTGTTCTTCTGCACGGTCCTCAGAATTTGGGTTTCAAAAATGGCTTTAGGGAAGAAACACATCTGGTCAGGGCACCCAGCCCTGCTGTTGGCCTGCAGTAAACCCCAGAGGGCTCATCCAGCAGCTGCCTTGCATGGCTCCTCTCACTTGCCATTAGCAAGGGGCAGATGATCAAAGGCCTTGTCCCAGGGAGCTGCTGAGTGTCCCTGTTCTTGCTGGAAGCTGGCAGAGCTGCAGATGGCTGTCAGCCTCCAGGAGCGGGCCCAGAGCCCTTGGGGCCTCACGCCAAGACATAGCTGAGGTCTGTGCTGGGCTGGCTCAAGGGAGGTTGTGCTGGAGCTCAGTGCCTTGTGGGAGGCAGTGCTGGGTCTGCCAAGGAGGCTGCTCAGCCCTTGCCTGCTGAGCTCACCCCAAGCCTTTTGGGTTTGTGTGCCAGCACCGCTCCCTGCTGACCTGGCCAGACCCAGCTGTCCTGAAGGGGCACATTCCTGTGTCCCACTGCCCCAGAGCAGGGAGCCTCCTATGTGCTGGGGACGAGAACCAAGCTTGCTGGGCTGTAATTTGGCCTCCTTAGCCCTGACAGAGCCTCCTGGAGGGTTCCTGTGGGGATGCCCATGGCATGGGCAGGGGGTGAGCACAGCCCCCATCACCTTGGAGGGTGTTTGAGGTCTTCAGCCCCTCCTTGGCGGTGTGGTGAGCTGGGTGTTGCATGTGCTGCTGTTTGAAGGGTTCAGCTGTACCACAGGGTTAAAAATAGCTATTTCTTTTTTGTTAGCAAAAGGGTGTGCTTTGAGGGGAGGGTGCATGGAGCCTCTTTCTTCAGTGCATTTGTTCCAACCCCACTTTGGAGTTTAACAAGGGAAAAAGCTTTGATTTGAGAGCTTAGAGCTGAAAAGGATCTTGTTTTCTTAAAAAAACCCCAAACACAAAGGAGTCAGAATCTGTTTGCTTCACCAGCATCTGATCTGTCCCAGGGCACCCAAACCTCATGCCAAGCTTGGGGAGGTCCTGCAGCCCCTTGGCCTCCCCAGCTGGGGTGGAGCATCCTGCTGCTGCCCAAGGCAGGTGCTGGTACATCCCTGGGCTCAAGTCAGCTCCAGTGTGAGAAGAGAAGTTGGAGCCATTGCTTTTTAGCAAGGGCTGCATGAGGGTGCAGTGGTTATTTCCCTTCTCCTGGGGAAATGGAAAACCTCTTCCCTGCTGTTCCCAAATCTTTTGGGAGCTCAGCAGGAGCAGCTGGTGGGATTTACCTCCCAGAGGTGGGTGCATCCCTCTCCTTACTGCCTCCTAAGCAGAGCAAGAGCCACCCAGTCCTAATCTAGGTAACACATTGTGCCTCACCAAGGATCTCTGGACTTGTCCACTGCCTGGCAGTGCCAGCAGTTGGGCTCTTCCTTTGCTCCCTGCTTGTGTGTGTGTTTTTTAAGGAGATTCTTCTCCGAATTCTCTCTTCCAGGCTTTTGTGTCACATCTGGAAGTTTGTGTAGGAGTTTATCCAAGTGCTGGAGTGCAGAGCAGCTTTTTCTCATTTAAAAATCATAGGCTGGCATTTTGAGCAGGCTGGGGTGGGGGGGAAGGAAGGGGAGAGGGAAGCTGTCTGCCAAAAAGAAGACTGGAGCAGAGGAATCATAATGACTTCCAGAAGTTTTCTTTCTTTCTTCCTTTCCCTCCCTCTCTCCCAGCGCGCAGACAAAAGGCTTGGCCTCATGCAGTTCATGGTTATGTCATCCTGGCGTGGGGAGCCCCAGCAGGGAGGGGGAGCCCCGTCCAGCCCGGGGACTCTGCTCGGGGACAGATCTGCTTTGGCTCCTTGTCGGAAATCCGCAACAAGGGCTCCCACGTGGGGCTGTCTCTGGAGACCTCTCATCTGGGGCCAGGAGCTAAGGCAGGGTGGCTGGGAGGCGATCGCAGCCTCTTCCCCAGCCCCTCATGCCCAGAATGGTAGTAACTGGGGATGGGGCCAGACCACCCCAGCTGCCATCATCCATGGGGCCAATCTGTCTCCTGGCCGATCTGTGCAGACTTGCTGCTCGGTACTTGACTGGCTTTTGTGCTCTCTTTGCTGTTCAGTAGCACCAAGTGTTGGAGCCAGTCTGGAAATGCCCAGGATTTTATGATGCATAGAAAATTTTCTGCTTTTTCCTGCCCCCACACCCCCTGCAGATGTTTTGGCATCATGCTGAAAAATGCCTTTTTTCTATTTTTTGCTTTAAACTCTGTTTCACTTTTTTTTTCTGTGCTGAAAAGACCAAGTTATTAATTGCCCAAGTTCCCTGCCCAATCTTACTTAGTGCTCCTTTTCTTTTTCTACTGTTTTGTTGGAAGGGAGCAAACCATTTGGCCAAAATGAACTTCCCCGATAGCTGTTTTCACTTGGGTCATGAAATCCTTTTCCCTTGGAAGAGGAGCCTCGGGGAGCCTTTGGCCCTGGTGGCTTTGCTGGCCACTGTGGGTGGGGAGGAGGGACAGGGGAAGCGGGGCCATCCATGGGGAAAGAGCATCCGGACTCAGGTTGGGAGGGCTTTGAAGCTTTGCTGTGGTTTGGAAGGGGTTGAATTTCCTAGTTAATTAGGAGGTTTAAGTGTTTCTGGGTTTGTTATGAGGCCAGACTGTGGCTTTCCCTTCCCCAGCACCTTGGCTCTCCGCTGAGCGACCTAGATGTGAAATATTCCTCTTGGTCGGTGATGCACGCAGAGGTTTCCCCCAGCCTGGGTTCATTTGGCTTTGGCTTTGGCCAGGCTTGGCCTCTCACCCAGGAATCTGGTCTGGCGCTAAGAAATGAAAAAAAGAAGAAAGGAGGAAATTCTCCTGGTTTTATATAACAGAGTGAGTAATGGCCGATTGTGCTTTGGGATGCTCTCACATCTGCTTCCTACCAGAGCTCAAGCAAAAAGGCTTTCAGCAGATGGAAAAAGCACATTTTTCAGTATGAATAGTTCACAGAATATTAAAGGCTGGAAGGGACCTCGAAAGATCATCCAGTCCTACCCCCTGCCAGAACAGGGTCACCTAGACCAGATCACCCAGGAACACATCCAGTTGGGTTTTGAGTATCTCCAGAGGGGGAGACTCCACAGTCCCCCTGGGCAGCCTGTTCCAGTGTTCTGTCACCCTCACAGATAAAACATTTTTGTTCATGTTTCTATGGAATTTCCTGTGCCTCAGCTTATTTGCTGAGAGAAACTCGGAGGCTCGCTCGTGGTGCTGCCTGCCATGGTGCTGGTTACTGCCTTATGGGAAATGGTTGTCGAGGGCCAGCAGCAGCATCGCACAGCTGAGGCCCGCAGTAGCCAGGCAGATCCCAGCACAAGCCCCAAGCTGGGGCTGTGCACGTGTCTGTGGGCCTGGGATGTGTCATGATTCAACCCTCAGAAGTTCACTGGTTAGTCACAAGTGGATGGAAATTGTCTCTTGGTTGGCTCTGGTGCCTGTAACGTGGTTCTGTTGGGGATTTTTGATGTTCCCTAGCCAGCAGGGGCTGGCTGTTGTTTGGTAGCTTGTGTTTTTCCCATTGGTTGTGGCCTCCAGGCTTTCTCTCCCTCTGCTGCGATATGAAATCCAGGGGTGAGGGTGGGAGGGGCTGAAAATGGGAGTGAAAAGCCAAAGCAGGTGATGGGCAAGGACTTGGAGCTTGGCACAGACCAGCTTATAAAGAAAAGGGGATTTAGTTACTGTAATCCAGATACTAGCCCCACACTAACAGGGTTCCTGGTGCAGAGCATCCTTATTTATCTCTAATTTGGGTCTCTTCCAAGATGTTTTCCCACAGCCTGGAGATGCTCCCTAACTCCAGGACTGAAAGCAAACTGGCAGCTGAGCAGGGCAAGGGGATTCACCAGCACTCGAAGCCTGACAGTCCCAGAGGGTTTGTGCCTCCAGGATTTCCTGTGCTTCAGAACTTAATCAGGTCAGGTTTAGACTGCCTCTATGTGCTCCCCAGGATGCTGATGGTAAGAGCAGCCCAAGGCAGAGCCCTCCCCTGCCCAGATGGTGAACAGGACTTGTTAATGATTTGTTAATTCAATTAACCCACAACAAGGCTGAAACTCTCTTCTGGAGGTCAGAGCTTGCCCCTATGTCCACTGTTCCGTCTGCTAAAACTCTTATTTGGTGTAAAGCTGCCAGCCATGCTATGCAAATGTTAATCATGAATAAGGTTCATTTTTAGCTCTCTGTTGAGACTAGACTTAGGATAGGCTTAGGAGGAACCTGGCTCCAGAGTGGTGGTGAGTAATGCCTTTGGTATGGGGGGACATTCAGCCCCTGGGGCTGACTTGTCCATGTCCTGCATGAAGGAGCAAACGTTTTGACTCTTGCTCAGCTCTGGGGTCCATAGGAATAAAATGTTCCTTCTGCTGCAGATTGAATAAAGCTTTGAAGTGCATATAGTGGCCTGCACTTTAACCAGCTGCTCCTTCATAGCTGTTGGCTGCTAATAGCATGAAGCCCGGGTCCAGGCTGATGGTCCCTGTGGCTCTGTTGGATGCAGGATATCTTTACTTTGGGAACCATCACGTCCAGGAAGCCTGGCTGTAGCAATTTCATCTTAAAGGGTGAAAAGAGCAACCCTGATAAGAATGAGAAACAAGGGGGCCCTGGTGCTCCGTTGAATTAATGCTGATTTGGTCAGACAGGGAGGAGAGGAATTAAATTAATATCTGACTCGTAACTGCTACTGTATGTGGTTATTGACTTATCTTGCTCTGGAGGACCATAAATATGTCTCAGGATAATACTCCTGAGGCCACAATCTGCTCGGGGTCGCAGTGCAGGTCTGTGTCTGATGCTCATTCTGACTCTTGCGGTCAAAAATCCAAATTCTTCTGACAAAAGACCCAGCCACGTGCAGAGGGGAATGTATCTGCACTTTACTGCTAGCATGCAGCATAAATCTTGAAAGCCTCTGCCTTGCATAAGTTGCTTTATTGTTTGTAATCCCCTTGGCTGGCTTGCTGCTGGAGGGTGTGGAGCAAGATTCAGCTTGGGGGAGAAGCACCTGTGAAGCTTTTTAGCTGGAGTCAGGATGGTTTTCGTTTGGAGCCTCATGCTATTAACCACTCTCTTTTCCCCTGTGCCTGGGACTTTGTTGTCTGAGGGTAGAAGATGGCTTGATGAGATAAACTCAGGGTCTCAGCATACACCTCAACAACCCTGAACAAGGAGTTGGTGTATACATGAGCCTGGGCAGAGGAGCAAGATGTTCCCTTTCACCCCTTAGTTATGCAGATGCTCCAGTCTGAATGACCCCATGGATGCGATACCAACCCCAGGCATGCCAGCCATGGGGCATTTCACAGCTTGGTGTGCCTCACACCCAGGCAGATGGGCTTCTCACTGTTGTGTCCATGTGTGTGTGGAGTCAGCAGCTTGAGAAACATGTGGTTTGGTGAAGGTGTTGGCCAGGCTGTCCTGGTCCCTTCAGGAGGCTGGAGCAGATGCTGAGACATCTCTGAGTGGCTGAGCCACAGCAGCCTGTGCTCCTCCAGCTAATGGGGATTAGCTTGTGGGTTCTGGTTTGAGTAGGAAGTAACTCTGTACCTGGCTCTCCTTATGGCAGTGCCTGTTGACTCTCTCCTCCAGCACAGCCCATGGTGGCAGAGAAGTCCCTGGGCCAGGTGAGTGGTCCTCCAAGCCCTCTTCAGCCCCTTGCCCATCACTCCAGGCCCTGGTGTATTCCCTTGCCTGGGTTAGGCATTGCTGGCAGGAGATTTGATAGGATGCCTGTTCCACCCTGCCAGCCCATCCCTTGGAATGGAGCATATCCCATTCCCTCCTGCACCCCTTCTCAGTACTCTGCTTCTCCTCTCCAGACACCAATACACAGCTCCTGTGGGAGCAATTTCCCCCACCTGAATCAAATCGAAGCCCTTTACTCTTCAGAGCTGCTTGTGGCAGCAGTGTGGGGGAATCCTGCCTTTGACCAGGCTGGAAAACAGTGGAGGAGCTGAGGGGCAGTGCAGGGAGCTCCCAGCGAGGGTGGAGATGCTTCACTCAGTAAATGGGCTCTGGCCTCTCCAGCAGTGGGTGTCCAAATCTCACACCTGGGTTAGGGCCTTGGCTTTTGGCTGGGTTTTGTTTTCTCTGTTCTTGTAGCCCCATGAAACTGGGTTATCCCAGCTCTGGGAGCACAGAGGGTTGAGCAAGTGGTGGTCAAGCTGCAAGTCTGGAGGTGAATTGAGGGACAAAAGGATGAGCTGAAAGCATTTTGCTGTGCCTCTTCCTCCTTCCCTCTGCCAAATCCCCTCAGCTGCCAAATCCCTTGATTTTTCCACCTCTGATTTATCTCTCCCCCCCCCCCCCCCCCCCCCCCACTATTCCCTGGGTTTTGCATTGGGGGCAGGATGGAGGTTGGGGGGCGGGGGGTGTGCATGATGAAGCTATTCGAGGAGTTGTGATCTCTGCATTTCATTTTGCAGTTCAGCTGGAAAGATCTCGTTTCCAAATACACCCACACACAGGCACAGCAAGAAAGAAAGCAGGCGAGGGAGCTGCTCAGGGGGATGGGGAAGGCTGGGTGCTGTCAGCACCCGGCACTTGGGAATCCTGTTGTATCCTATTTGGAATGGTCCATACCCTTTATCTGGCAGCAGGAGATGACACTCTCTGCCTCAACCCTGTATCTGAAGGCCATGCTTGTGCTTGCCTGTGCCCATGTGTACCTGGCTACTTTAGAGCAAAAGGGGAGTGAGAGCAGACAGGAAGACTGAGGGTCCCTGAGCAGAGCCCTCACCCTGAGCCTGACAACAGCCCTGAGAGCATCTGGGAGACTCCAGGGCAGCTGTAGGGTTTCCCATAGGGCCCATGCATACATGTGTGTACTCACCATAGGTTGAGCAGAGCCCAGGGCATGGTGCTGAGTGAGACCTGCTTTCGCAGGGCAAGAAGAGCAAAAGTATGATGAGACAAGAGAAAACAGCCTCAAGTTCACCATGGAAGGTTTAGGTTGGACATGAGGAAAGATTTCTTCCTTGAAATGGTTGTCAATCCCTGGACCAGGCTGCCCAGGGAAGTGGTTGAGTCCCCATCCCTGGAGGGGTTTAAAAGACACATAGATGTGGTGCTGAGGGACATGGTTTAGTGGTGACCTTGGCTGTGCTGGGTTGGCAGTTGGGGTTGATGGTCTTTTCTAACCTAGATGATACTGTCATTCCACAAAGGGAGCCCCAAAACTCCTCTCCTAGTGACCTTTAAGCCAAAGTCCTCTCATTTCCAAAGATGAACTGATGCTGGAGTGGCTCCTGCAACTCCTCATCTGCACTATCTCCTTCCAGTATTTTCCTTGCCAGCTAGGTCTTGACTCCAGTTCTTTGTTTCTGGAGGAGCTGATGGTGGTGTGGATGTGTCCTGCATCCCTCAGTGCTGGGAGGGATGAGGTTAGCAGAAAGCAATCCTGATGGGCATCTGGGTGTGCAGCAGCAAGTTAAATATGAAGGGCTGGCTCAGAAGCTGAGTGGATGGGAGCTTAGTTGTGGTAGGAGGTTTTGGAGTGAGACCTCAGCCTGCCTGGGCTGCAGGCAGACTCCAAACTCACCTCTACAGCAGCGTGCCAGGGTCCCTGGGTCTTCATCCCTCCCTGCCTTGGCAGCTATGGAGCAGCTTGGGCTGCTGGGATGTGCATGGCAGCATCCCCTTTTTCAGGGTGCTGTCATGGGTGCCTGCATCTCCCCCCAGCTCCCCTCTGGGCCCCTTGGGTGGATGCTGGTGGCACGACTCTCAGCTCAGCCCCCGCACGCTGAGTCCTGCGCATCCCTTCGGGGTCAGCCTGTGATGTTTTCCATTGCTTTGGGTAGGCTGAGCTCATAGAACAATATTCCCTGGGCCAGCACTGCTCCTTTTTGGAGTTCCTTGTTTCAGTGTTCCTCAAACTTTGTATCCTCAGGCATGAAACACAACACCTCTTGGCACTGGAGGCTTTTCCTCAGCACCACAGCCTTGGTTATCCCCAGCATTATGCTGCCTGGTGAAACCACTGTTCCAATCTTGAGCCACCACAGGATGCCACCCCCTGCTCAAACTTGCTGGCAAGTCTTAAATTGGTGCTAAAGTAGGGTCCTTTGGCCACCCTGGAATGCCACAGCGTGCTGCCCGGGCTGGCAGGGGAAAGGCAGCCACCGGAGCGTGCTCCCGGCAGTGTTTGTCTTAGCTGGGAGCCATGGCCAGAGCCGGGGCTCTGCCAGGCAGGGAAAATGCCAGAGCAGTGAGTTGATCCCACAGTGTTTGATTTGTGGTTGTGGTGGAAGTCGGGCTGGGAGTCAGTATGGAGGATGTGGCAGAAAAGAGTAGTTTGGAGATGGTCACAAAAACATCTCGTGGTGCTAGAAGCTGGGATTTTCCCTTCCCCCGCTGCTGCCGGCACGGGCTGTGAGGTGAAGTTTCTGGGAGAAGTAGTGGCTGTTCTGGGAAGTATTTTTGCCTAGCTTGTGTTGTTGGATTTTCTTTTCCTGGCAGTGGATGAAGGAAGCAGGAACACGAACAGCTTGGCCAGTGGGTTATTGGTCCAGAAATCAGCCTGGACAGTGAGTGGCTGCTTTGGTGGGGAGAGAAAAAATCAGAAGTGGATGAGGTTTTCATTGCTTTCCTTCCTCTCCCCAGCCCCACTCCCAGATGGCTCTGAGGATGCTCTTAAACCAGGGATGAATGCATCTGAAGGCAGGGACCATTAAGGCAAGGATGTGCACTGATGGTCCTGCCCTCCCATGCGTTTTCACTTATTAAAATCTTAAATTTGTATATTTTTTTTTAACAAGATTTGGGGGTTCTGTGTGGAGCTGGAGAGTCTCTATGGCAACAGCTAAAGGCAGCTTTTCTCGCTAACCCTTTTTTTTTCCTGCCCAGGTGGGGAGAGGATGGAAGAGCCAAGCAATCTTTGAACCCCTCTAATAGTTGGGTAGCGAGTGCTGGGAGTGGGGAGGCTCCTTGAACTGAAATACAGAATTTCCTTGTGCCTATGAAGCCAAGGGGTTGGAACTGGCTCTGCCCCAGCTGGGCCTCTCTCTGCTTTGCCAGGAAAAGTATTGTTTGACTGTGGGAGAGAGTGGGGTCTGGCCATCCTGCCCTAAGGCCAAAGGTTTTCCTTCTTAGGTTTGTTGTGTCCAGAGGAGTCTGGAGCTCTTCTTGGAGCGTGGCTGTGGCAGTGCTCAAGATTAAAGCTCTAACCCTACAGGAAAAGTCCTGCGGCATGTAAGAGGAGGGAAACCAGCTGGGCTAGGTTGAAAGATAAGAGGTTTGGGGAGTAATTTTTAGACTCCCATACTGTAGGTCTTTCTAGAAAGATACTATACAGTTTAATAGCATGTTCTATTCCTGTATGTTATATCCAAATCATCCTATAGTATTGTGTAGGAGGAATCTAATTTTCCACTACAGGGAAATTTACCTTTCTATAGGTTCTCAGTTGTGGGCTTTTTTTGTCCAGTGGAGTCAAATGAAGAAATTATATCCTTCCTAGAAAATGTAACAAAATAATGAGAAGGTAATACCTTATTAAATAAAGTGTGCAAGTATTTTCTGTAGAGGTTTATATGGCTACATAAAAACCCTGCTCTGACCTGGCTGGGGAAAAGGTTTATGATCAAACAGAGATGGGTTCAGACATGATCCTGACAGGGCAGCGTAGGGGATCCACACTGGGGCCCAGGCCTGGCTAAAGTGGGGGAAAAAAATAAAAGTAAAAGCCAGGGCTTTCTTGCATCTCTGTTTCTGCTCCTGTAGTGCAGTTGGAGAGGAGACAGAGCAGCAGGTTCAGGGCTGTGATCTGAGCCAGGGTATGAAGCCACGCTTGGGTGATGGGTGAGACGGATCCTTTGCTGGGGTCCTGCAGGCTGGGGACTGGTAGCCTAGGTGTCTGCAAAAGCTGGAGAAGGGATCAAGGATATCTCTGAACTTGGAGAAATAGCAGGCAGCAAATGTACTGTGCTGTTTGCAGCAGGCTATTGTAGGCAGGAGGAGGGAGGAAGGGAGGTGCTAAAAATCTGGCTGTGGAGATGCCAAATGAACCTATGGGCAGTTGCTGTGCTGGTCCTTAGAGTAACTGAGCAGCACTGTGGTCTTGGGTGGTCTCACAGCAAAATGAGGGGGCCTCAGACCCTGGTGTTTTCCCCCTGTGGAAGTCCAGGTTAGGGCTGTCTGCAAGACCTTGGGGTGAATGATGCTCTTATCTTTATTTTGCAGCACTACTTTGTCTGTTAGGGCTGAGTCCTGTTGTGGTTTTGCTTGGTAATGTGTGGTTTTAGTCATGCAGTCATCTCCAAAGAGGGGCAAAGAGGTCTCTTCCATGCTGTTCTAATGAGGTGCAACAGAGTTGAGTGAGCTGATAATGGCTGGACCCTTCTACATGCTCACCTTGTGTGCTGGGGGTCAGGGTCTCTGTCACTGTAACCTCACCATTAAGTCCTTATTGCTGGGATGCTCTGCTCACATATGGGTAAAGGACCCTATGGGCTGGGGCATGTCGTGGCCTAAAGGCTGATATTGCTCCCCTGGGAAAACGTGAGGCTGGGCTCCCTCTTTATCTTAGCTCAGAGGTGCCTGTCACCATGACCTCAAGGACCAGGCTTCCCGGGAGCTGGTGACATCCCAGAAAGAGGCAGGCTGCCCAGAGGAAGCCGGTGGCCCTGGTCCTTGGAGGTCCCCAGAGGACAATTGCTTTTTAATAGCCATGGCAACTAATAAGCTCTGCACGGCGACAGCCCTGCTGTCTCCATGGTAACAGAGGGAACATCACATAGCAACATGTGCCTGGTGTCCCCATGGAAACGGGCCGGGGGCTTGCTTAGCAGCTGCTGAATCTCTGCTCGGTGGGGTGGTGCTGGGCTTTATACCAAGGTGAACATGCTGCTGTGAGGAGGGGGGGCTGGGGTGCAACTGGGAGAATTTCAGGGGCTGCAGGACCCCCAGGACTTCCAAAGAACTGGGCTGGTGACAGAGCTGAGGGTGCAGCCCAGTGGGATGTCCACAGGCTGATTAAGAAGGGGAAGGTGTTTGGTTTTTTCAAAATTATTTTCACAGGGACAGCAGCTCTTTGAGGTGGGGAGGCAGAAACATCTGAACTGTCTGATGGGCTTTGCCTTGTTGAAAGGGGGAGAAAAAGACCAGAGGCATTTGCTGCTGGAGGACCGGAGACTGCCTTGCTGTGGGCAGAAGGGTTTCACAGTAGGATGTTTGCAGGCACTTGTGGGCTGGTTTTCCTTGCTGTGTCTGGGGTCACCTTAGTTTCCTGAGCTGGGGGTTTCTGAGCCACCAAAGCAAGGTGCAGAGGCTGGCAACATCGCTCCCTGATGGGCAGCATTCAGCATGGGGGAAGCAGCAGGACGTGTGCCAGCTCTCCCTGGAGTCCCTTGCTGTGGCTTGCTCAGTACCTCCTTCAGTAGCCCTGGCTGCTGTGGGTTAATGAGGATTTGCAGGGTCAGGCTGTGGCAAGGCTGTGCTCAGAGCAGCCCTGGCTCCTGTGAAATGCTGCAGGCATCGAGCTGGGCACACGTGCTGCGCACAGCCCTCTTGCTGAATCGCTTCAGCAAAGGCAGCCCTTGCCTGAGCCTATCCCCATCAGGCTGAAAAGTCTAGGATTTCACTTATTCAGGGCTACTGCAGTGTTTCTTGCAAATGCATTTCATCCCTTCTTCCCCTGCTGTTGCATTAAAAGCACATTGCACAGACACTTAAGAGTATCTCTGGGTTTTATAAACTCTCCTGCAAATGTGATTGCTTTGGGAAGGTTCACAGACCTGAGGCTTTTCAAAGACTGAACAGAGCTAGTTAATACTTTTTGGGGGGGTGAACTTTCAGGCCAACCTTTTCTTTCATTTATTTTTCTCTTCCTGGCTGGTGCTTGATCTGCAGGGTGCTGGGAGACATTGTTAGGTAACACATTCAGCAGTGTCCAAGTCCTGCAGGCTTCCTGGAGAACTTAAGCTCTGACCTTGCTCGTGCACTTGTCAGGTGGGACCAGGGGACTTTGAAACAGTTCAGGCCTTTTGGAATTTTACCTGTGATTTCTGTTGTGGGAAGATAAATGCTGGCCAAGAGCAAGGCTGGTGCTACAGGAGAGGTCTGAGTCTGTCTGGGTTGGGCATAGTATCAGAGCAGTGATAGATGGACATGAAAACTGTGGAAAACCTCTGTGCCAAAGGTCTTCTGGCTGTTAGCCCCAACAGCAAAGAGCCACCTCTGCTTGCCTATTGTGGTGCTGGGGCTTTTGGGGCAGTAGCAGCTGTCATCCCTCTTTCCCAGCTCCATCCTGATGGTAAGTCTCTCCCCTCACCCCAAAATGAAAGCTGGCTTGTCATACAATTGATTGAGTGCTTTGCTGCCTCTGCTCTGTTGCTTGTGCTGGATGCTTAGTGGTTCAGAATCAAGGGGATGCTTTCCCCACTCCTCACCTACCTAGGTGGAAATTTTTGGATGCAAATCTGGGTGACCTTGCTTATCTTTGAGGTGTCTTCTACTCCTCTTCAAAATTTTGCTGGAACTGGTCAGGGTGGCTGTTGAGGAAGTGCAAAACAGCTGATTTTGTGTGTGTTTGCTTTTCACTGGCTCTGCACCCTGGGAAACCTTGTGTAGACAGCTTGCTCTGCCTCAGGTGAAAAGAAAACCCCAGCCTGGGGAGGTCCTTGTCACAGCCGCCTCTCCACTGTCTGTCCCCAGCACTGGTTGTCCCTAGGCAGAGAATTAGCCTGCAGTTTTGGGTGGCTTTATTGGAGGCTCCCAACTCTGCTAGGAAGCTCCTTTCTTCTGCATGGAGCCAGAGCTGGGAGTCCCCATGGGTGCCTGTAGCACTGCGCTCCCCTCCTTTAGCACTGGAGACCCAGGAGAACCTTCGTTTGGGTTTATTTGAAACCCTGGGCAGAGCTGGGGAGCACAACCTGCCTTTCCCTATCCAATCTAATGAAGTCAGCTTTGGGTTTCTAATATGGTTTTGGCACCAGGTTGAAGATCCCAGGGCTCCATTCAACCAGCAGTGAGCTGGTAAAGCCCCCAAATCAATACAGAATTCGGGTAACATGTCCAACTATCGGGCTTCTTACCCTGATAAGTGTGTGATACTTCTGGGATGGGAATTAGCCCCAACCCATGGACTTTAGCAGGGATCCCTGTTTCAGCATCAGGCAGGAGTTCCTCCAGCTCCCTGGCACCAACAAGGGCCTGTCCAGCCGTGAGTGCTTTGGGGACCATGTCCTGCCATGTCAGAGAGGCTCAGTGATAACAGCATCAGTGCTGGCCTCGAAGGAGGACTGCAGCCTGCTCGGTGGGGTTTAATTAAACATGAAATCCTGGCCGGTTTCTCTCCTGGGCTTTGGCTTGGGATGCCACGGGTAGGAAATCAGTGGAAAGAAATAGTGAGAATGAGACCAACTCCAGTCAGCGCCGCGTTCCTGGCTAGCGGGGAGCTGGGAGCCGGGCGGGCTGTGGTGGGGCAGAGCCGTAGCCCTCTGCGATGCGCACGGCGCGGGAAGGGTAACTCCCCGGGAACAGCTGTGCCGTCGCTCCAGCTGAGCATCATCCAGTCTGGGCTTGGTTCAACCCAGGAGCTGGCAATGCCATCTCCAAATCCCCCTTAATGACTGAGGGACTCGAAGTCTGGCAGTAAACATCCCCTGCAGTAGGTGTCCTTCCCCCCCCCCCCCCCCCCCACCCCGCTTTGCACGTTCATTAGGGCTGCGCCGAGCCCGGCTGTAAATGAGATACAAATGCAGGGCGAGCAGCGCGCTCCCCAAGGCTGCTGGAGGTATTTTGGTGTTTAAAGTACAGAGCCAAGGGGAAGAATCCAGCTAAGGGCGGGGGGGACGGAGAAGAAGGAAAAACCGGCTCTAATTGCGGTGGGTATTTGAACAGTGAGGACCAATTAATGCTCCTGAATCAATAGGTCTGTGCCTGAGCTCAGGCATCCGCAGCAGCATCGGTGTGCGTGCAGTGCCTGCCCTGCCTCTGCCGGGAGCCCACCTGGCTGAACCATGGCCAGGGTGCCCTGCTGACAGAGGGTCTGGTGTTGGCAGCCCTGGAGGGTGCTGTGGGCAGTTGCTTCTGCCTCCAGCCTTCCAGGAACCTGTAATAATCCCCTTACTCCTTCAGAGCGTGCCCCTCTCCGCTGTTTCCACCACCCAATTTTTCAGGCCAAAGTGGATTAAACTGGGGCTGGTTTCCTGGCTGGGGCACGCTGGCAGTGCTGTTGTGGTAGGGTGCAGTGGAGGTGCTGTGTGGGTCCCTCTCAGGGTGTGCTGGAGCTGTGGGTGTTGCTCCAGTTGCCTTTTGGTTGCCCAAACCCTGCTGGGACAGTGGCTTAGGAAGTGTCCAATGATTCCAGCTTCACGTTTTTGTTCTTTGTTATTCTTCCTAGGAAAGGTGTGTGTGGGGAGAGGAGACTATTGCCTTAGTGGTGAATAACCTGGGGGAAGGTGGGGAGGGCAGGCCATGCTGTTTGTGTCTGGACTGTCTTCCAAGGCCAGCCAGCCCAGGCAGTGGCACCTGCTTGTGCTATGTGGCACCCACAGATGCAGCCGTGCTGGGCACAGTGGCATGCAAGCAACTGATGCTGTCCTGAGGAGTCTGCACTCCTGACAGGCCCAAGAGAGCAGGGTGGCAAGGAGGAACAAACCCTTGCTGTTATTCCAGGCGTTTCCTACACTGAGCTGATGCATGTGGCAGATGAGATGATTTGCCTCCAGGCATACTGGAAAAGCCACATGAAGCATCATCATTTTGGCAGTCCTGTGTCTTAATCGGAGGGGAGAAATTTTCCTAGGCTGGGAAGGGGGCAGAGGGATCAGAGTTTGTGCACCTGTGGGTCACAGAGCCTCTGCACTGTGGCCAGTGCTGCCCACAGAGCCAGGTGAGGCTGCAGTTTGTCCTGGCAGTGCTGCTCTTCATCTTTGTCTTCCCAGAAGAGGGAAGAAAGCCATTGCTATTTCCACCATCTCGCTCCATTTCCAGGTTAGGAATCCAGGACGCGCTCAGGTTTGCTGGAGGAAGGTGGAGGAAAGACTGCAAAACCTGGCTGTGCTCGGGAGATTATTTATGGCAGAGTTTGGTGCCATGTGCCATACCTTTTGCTGCCTCATTCCCACCTCCCACGGCCCCATGCTGCAGCTGGTCTGGGGGGGGTAAGGGAAAATGCCATTGGCAGATCCCATGGGCCCTAATCCTGCCCTGCTCGGGTGGTGATGTAGGAGCTGAGTCTGCTTGCTCTCTGCAGGGATTTGTGCTGCCTGGTAGGGCAGGGAAGCAGGTGCCCTCCCATCACATCTCACTTTGCCCAGCCAGAGCAGTGCAGAAGACAGGAGGCTGGTGTCAGTGTCCCTGTGCTGGCTCCCTGTGGGGTGACACAGATCCTGGGGACGCCCCCACCTCCCGCTGTGGCTGCTGAGGGTGTGTGGGCGGCTGGGATGAATGAGTGCTGCTTTTGGAGACGCTTGCAGCAGGTGCTAACAAATGTGGCTTGAAATACCTCATCAGCATTAAATGTGTGCAGGAAAAAAAGGCAGAAAAAAGATGGTTTTCTGGCCAGGAGTGTCAGCAGGAGCTTCCTCCTCCTTTCCTGCCAGCGACCAGTGAGGGTGCTGCAGGTTGTGAAGCCGCTAGAATAGAGGGTAGTGGAATGGGTGCAGGATGCATCCCCCTGTAGCACTCTGGGCACAGCAGCATGGGCAGGCTGTGGTGCTGGAGGGGTGTCAAGACTAGAGTGCTCCAGATGGCTCCTTGGGAGTCAAGCACAGCTCTCAGAGGTGCCTCAAGTCTCGGTGTTTCAGCCTTTTGTCCTTGGCTGTCATTTCCCTTCAACCAGTAGAGACTGAGTGAACGCAGCACCAACCCAGCAAGTCTAGAAACGGCACAAACAGCGGCTTCCCCTTGCCTCCAGCCCTGTGCTGAATTGCAGATGGGAAGTGTGATTTATGTTTTCATGCTTTTCTAGCGATTTCTGGTGTGTTCCCACGACTCCAGCTGCTGGGACAGCCTGGGGAGCAGCTGGCTGGGTGAGCTGGCAGCACCAGGCGCTCCTTGCTGCTCCCGGCTGGCCCACGCCTGCCCAAACGAAAGCTGGGGAGAAGGTGGAGCTCGCAGGCTGGTGCTGGAGGTGCGGGGGGAGGGCGGGGAGCGGGGTGGTAGCAAACTAGCATCTTCTGAAATCACTGAGGCTGCTCTTCCCTGCTGCGGAAATCATGCAGCGCTGGGGCTGAGCAGAATGCTGTGCTCCCTGCTTCCCTGGCATCTCCTTGCTGCTGGAGAAGTTTCTGGCTGAGCACCCTCTGCAGATGGAGAGGCACTGGCAGTGGGTCTGGGTGGGTTGTGGGGACCCAGTGCAGATGTGTTTAGGGAAGGTGAACACAATGTCACCTTCCATGATGTCCTCACGTGCCATCGGATGGGCACTGGCAACTGCCGCCAGCACCCACGCTGCCCGCACCCTGAGCGCGGCCGCAGCCAGCAGCGGGTGCCAGACAGAGCCTGAGCGAGTGCCGCCGGCCTCGCTCGGTGCCTCGCTGGCTCATCCGCGGCGGTAGTAACCCCCGAGGGGGCTCCGCGCCGGCTCACGGCCACTTGCCGCTCGCCCCGCTGGTGGAGCTGCGGTCCAGGGCGGGCGGCCGCGCAGAGCGCGGCTGGGGCTGCACCACCTTCTGGCGCCAGGTCTGGGCGCTTTGGGGTTTTTTTGATGCTGGGATGGGGGCAGGGCAGTACCTTGTACGTGTGCTGGTGTGGCTGGGGATGTGCTGGGGTGTCATGAGCGTTGGTGATGCCTTGGGTGGGTGCAGAATGAGGTTGCCACTGCCCTGACCATCATCAGGTGACTGTGCTGCTGCTCACCTGATGAAGATCTGTGAAGCTGCAGAGTGCTGCTGTCTGGAGGGAGGAGAACTGAAATATTTACCTTGGAGAGAGGAGTGAGCCAGTAAGGCAGAGTAGGGTGGAATAGCTGGCTCTCAGCAACAGCCAGAGAGGTTGGCTCCTTGCTGCAGCAACTCCGAAGGCTGAGCACATTCCCTTAGGCCCAGGCTCTCTCTTGCCAACATGCACCATTGGCACTGTCCAGCAGAGCCTGGGCTGCTGCTGGGAAACCTGAAGGGCTTTGGCTTTGCTACCAATGAAATCAAAAGAGGGCAGGAGGTCCCTGTTGGCATAGGGGGTCCAGCCTTGCTTCCCTGCTTGGGGCTGAGGGAACAAAAGAGGAACCTGTGGTGACTTTTTTAGCATTGCACAGCTTGGCCCAGTTGGCAATGGCTTGACTTTCTCATGCTGTTTCTTCCATGCATGCCCTTCATCCTCATCCCCAGATCTTCTTTCCTTGCTGGGGGAGCAGCTGGTGTTGGAAGCTGCTCTCTCCCAGATACTGGCCCTGGGGAGGACATGCTCATGAGCCTCTTTCCTGTCCAGAGAGGGGAAGATGTGTGATGGAACCCCCCAGCTGGGAGGCTGATGGTCCTGCTGTGCCTCTGTGCAGGTCCTGCGGGGCAGAGAGGGGTAGTGAGGAGCCCCATGAGGTGCTCAATCCTGCTTGGGGATGGTGGCAGGGAGGGAGGGGGACATCTCAGGAGTGTTGTCTTTGGGGCTGAGCCAACCCTGTGATCCCAGTCCTATGGGGCAGGCCTTGGTTGGCTTCGCGTCCCTCATCCAGCTGCTCTGTCCCCCACCATGGTCCCTGCAGCTCAGCTGGGGGAGCCCTGTGAAAGCAGACCTTGGCAGTGGGGGTGGGGAGCTCTTCTGGCTTGCCTCTTTTTTTCTGTTTTGCATCCCTCAGGCAGTCCCGCTGGAATGCATCCCTGCGTGTGAGCAGCGCTCAGGGTGGCTGTCTCGAGGGATCCATCTTTTCATTGGCAGCTCCCGAGGGCTTGAGGTCACAAGGGGCTCAGGAAATTCCAAGCTGTCCTGCTGTCCTGCTACCTGTGTCCCCATCAGTAGTGTGGGAATTGTGAGGGCTAGAGTCATCCGTGACCGGTGATGTGAAACCGGGAGCTAGCTGCGTTCTGGCTTCTGTCCCACGACCTTCCTCTTGCTCACTCAGACAGTTTTTGTCTTTTACTTCTTTATATACAAATATAAATACAGGATCTTGGCAGCCACTGCTCCTCAACACCTGCTGTTCCCTGGGGCTTGCTAACATAACAGCCTCCTCAGCTTCTGGAGCCTGATAAACCTGGGTGCTCCTCACATCACCCCACGGCAGTGTGCCCAACTGGCCTCTGCTCTCACGCCCCAGGTGTCTCCTGCAGCAGCTGGATGAGCTCCTCTGCAGTTGCCTTCCTCTGGTCCTTGCTTGGGATTTGCCAAGGAGCTAGGGCTGGTGGCTCTTTGTGGTTGTTGAGGAGCAGGGCAGAGCTGGTCGTGTCTCATCCTGGTGCATCCCCTTGGCCAGCCACTGTTGTGTGGCCCTGAGCATGGAGCTGCCACTGTCAGTTTGGCTTTCAATGTGTTGCTGTCTTTAACAGTAATTGAGGTGGGTTTGTGGTCTGCACGGGTGACCACTCAGGGTTTTAATAATGGCCAGACACAGCCCCGTGGGCTGGGGAGGGTGCTGGCTCCCGCAGGGTCTGGCTGCAGTGGGAGGGGTGAGTGCTCTGCCCTGCTGCTGTGACAGAGGCTTTGCATGGGTTCTGCTCTCTCTAGGGGCTTTGCAGCTTGCTCCCACTGCCTTCTGCCGTGGCTTTGGGACTCTCCTGCTGCTCCTCTTGATGGCACCTATGAAGCTGGGGTAGGCTGTGCGATGGTCACCTTTCCCTTTGCTGCTGTGGTGGAGGTATAGGTATCACCCTCCTCCATTGCCTGTGGGGTAAAAGGCTCCTGGGGACGCTGGGATGCTCCTGAGGAGAGCCTGGCCCAGAGGTGTCTGCAGGCTTTTGTAACCCTGTGAATGCATCCTAGCCACAGCCCTCCTTCTGGGGTGTGGGGTCTCTGCCCAGAAAACTACTCCCTGGGAGCAACAGCCATTTGAAGAGGGAAAGAAACCTGGTGGGGCTGGGCTGGGCATGGGATGATGTGCTGGCAGCAGACCTGCTCCCTGCCTAGTGTGGGCTCCTTTGCACGAGGCAGCTGTGGCACCCTGCTGCTTTGGGAGAATTTCATTGCACATGGAGCACAACGACCACAGTGTGTGGCCACAGAGTCTTGAACTTTGTTGTTCACTCTCACGTGGGGTGGCTCTGGTTTGAGGGAGTCCAAAAAGCAATAAGCTGGGGGGTGAGTGAATGTCTCAGGCAGGGTGCAGCAACCTCCAGTTTCTATTTGTACTTTGCACCATCCCCTTGACTCACACCTTGCAGCTCTGCTAATTCAGAAGTTAAGCTGAGGTGTGATGTTGTGGGGACAGTGGTAGCCTCACAGGGCACTGCTGTCTGGTTAATGTGGGGCAGGCAAGACTGGAGGCCTAGAAATCTGGGGGTCCCAGGGTGTGGGGCCCACTCTACCCCCAAATGGACAAGTTTAGAGTGTGCAGGGTGTCTTGGAGGACATGCAGTGACTGTGGGTGTACCTGGGTGTGACCAGCAGGGATGGACCTGCTTTTGAGGGCACAGAGCCAAGCAATGGGACAGCAGGTATGGCCTTGGAGAGGGGCACTCAGTTGGCAACATGAAGGCAAATTTCTCTGCCCACCCTGACCAGTCCTCACTCTGCACTGCCAGTGATCCAAACAAGCCATGCTCTTGCTGTCACCTGTTATGGACCCTGGCATTCATCATGGCCCCCAACACAACATCCTCAGCCTCCATTGTTTCCCCAGTTGCTCCATTGCTGGGCTGAAAGCTGCCCAAAGCCTTCATCACTGTGCTGAGCCCCTCCTGGGAGCATCAGCAGCAGATACTTCGTGGGGGATTCTGGCTCCTGCTGGGGCCCCGGCCATGCTCAGCTCTTCACAGGGATGGGGAGCCGGGCGAATAATAACCCTGCATAACACATCCTGCTAATTTAACGGCTGGCTGGACGTCACCGCATTCCTCCCTCGGACCGCCCACCAGCAGTTCCCAACGCTCCTCCAGTGGGGAGCATTCCTTCCCCGGCGGTTCCTGCTGGCTGGCCACGGCTCGCTCTGGCTGGTTGCCAGCAGCCCCTTGCCTGTGGTGCCTGCAGCACCCTTGCTGTGCCTGCCTTTGACTGGGATGCTGGCCCCAGATGGGGCAAGATGTGGCTCTGGGATCTAGGGCTTTGCCCTCAGCAGCTGCAGGGGTTTCTAAGTTGGAGTTTGTTTTCTGCAGTTGATCCTTGCTTTTGTCTCCCTGCTGTCTGGTCAGTCAATGGTGCCACTGTGCTAGGCTCCAGCAGGTGAGTGGCAGTGCCTCTAATTGTGCCTGAATCTCTCCGAACCACAAGTGAAATCTGCAGAAATGCAGGAAGTAAACAGCTCAGGGTCAAAATTCCCAGCACTTTAGGGAACCTTCCACAAGGATAAGTTTCTGAGCTGCTAATGAAAAGTCCACTTCTTCCATGTGGAGACCTCCTGGACTGGGAGGGATGCAGCCGCAGCTCCATGGGGACCATGCCAGGAGCCCCATGGAGCCAGGCTATCTTCACGCCTCGAAGCAGCTGAGAAAAAAGCTGCTCTTGTGTGGTGGTGTTGGTTTGATGTTTGTAATTTATTTATTTTTAAAATTGATTTATTTAATTGTATTCCTCTGCCACTCACATCTGCAGAGCAGGGAGGTTTTAGTCTCTCTCTTGCAGATTGTGAGAACGATTGCCCAGCACGCTGGAGTGACCTTTGCTGCACAGACTGGGGAGGGGAAAGGGCAGTGTGAGCCAGCACCCTGCTGCCCACTGTGCCTCTGACCCGGGGGTCTCCCAGCACCCACAGTGGGGGTGAGTGAGGGTGGCAAAGGGCTGAGTAGCCCTGGCCTGTCCCTCCCTGCGTGCTGGCAGGGGTGTGCTAAGTGTTGGGGAAGATGCTGTCCTCTCAGCACATCCTGCAGGAGGGCAAAACCTGTGCCCAGGCATGAGCATCTCTCCTACCTTCCCCAGCAGTCCTTCTCTCTTTCACACTGTGATGGTTTCCCCCAGAGCCATGCTGGTCTTGAGGAATTCTGCTTGGGGCTGTGGAAGTGACATGGAGCCCTTTTGCCCTGCTTAGTTAGGGAGCTGTGGGATAAAGCCCTGATGGGGAGAGGAGCCCAAGAAAGCTGGAGAGTATCCAAGGATCATGAAGCCCAGCAACTTGATGAAGAGGAAGGTGGTGAGAATGCCAGGAGGCCTGCATGGGTGAACAGGGAGCTCCTGGACACTAACAGCTGCAGTGACATGGACAGTGGGACCCAAAGTGGTGGTAAATCTGCATGAAGACCGAGATGTGTCTGTGTGCACCCTAGAATGTTTTCAGGATCCTCTCCGTGGGAGGAGCCCTGCTTTCCCGGGAAACATCTCCCCACTGGACTTGTTCTCCCACCCCTGCGTGGCCAATTCCCAGTGACCCTTTCCCCTCTGGCAAGGGATGGCCCCAGTGCCTCCCAGCACTGCAGCCCCACGGGGCACCTCTGGTTCTCTCAGCCTCTCCCACGGGTCAGGCCTTTCTCTGGCTCCCCTCCAAGGCTCTGGGTCGACTCTCAGAACAGCAAAGCCATGAAGCTTGCCCCAGCTGGAGCAGGAACCCGCGGCGGCTGGCTCGGGAGGCACGCTGGACCCACTGGGTATTCACAATGCAGCAGCCAGGCTAAAAATAACAGAAATGGAAGCTCAGGAAGTTGTGGAGGGTGAGAAACTTTGATGTTGAGTGTTCAGATGCTGGGGCTAGTGCTGGCCATCCTTCCTCCCTGCTGTCTCTGTGCCGTGTCCCTTGGGGCTCTGCAGGTCCCTTCCTGATGTCTTGGGTCCTGGTTTTTGCTGCAGGGATCATCCCCATTCCTGGAGAGACTCGGCAATTGTGCAGGTCTAAGTGGGTGCTGCTGAAGGGTAGCAGGACAGGGCTGTGCTTGGGGGCCCTGGCAACTCTGGATGTGGAGGAGAGTTCAGTTCCAGGTCCTGTGCATTTCACCCACCTGTTTTTATTGTCACTGCAGCCATTTGTTCCCCTGCCAGGGGTCAGAAGGGTTCCCAGCCCCCACTCCCTGCATCTGCATAACCAGTGGGCACATCTGGAGATCATAGCTGTGTTTCTTTCAGCACTTGGTGCCCCTTCAGAGCCTCCTGGAGGAGGGCTTCTGTAACATGCCCAGCTCCCTACACTCCTGGGACAGGTGGGTTGGGAGGGGAATGCTTTCTGTTCCTGGCTCTTGGGAGCTAGGCTGGGCTCTGCTGAGCATGTTCCTGGCACAGCAGCTTTGTGCAAGGAGAACCAAAGGGACTGTTTTGACATCCAAAAATGTGAAGCTGTTTGGTGACACAGCATCCCCTGTGACATCCTCTTCCAGCCTGCTGAGACACCAGAGCTCTGCACAGCCCCACGCAGGCACGTGTCTTGGCATCCACATCTCCTTTTGGTGCAGCTCAAACCTTTTCCCTGTTGACACAGTGGCGGCTGCAGCTCGCTGGGGCTGAGCAGGGGGTGACCTTTCCTGTGTTTGCTGTCTGGGCTCAGGATTTGTCCGTGCTTGGGGCTGCAGCTCTGCAGCCCCCAGTAGAGCCAGCAGCTGATGTAGAGCACCCAGCAGGTCCAGTGTCAGCTCCCTTTTCTCTTTTCTCCTGGCTTTTGGCCCTCCTTCAACCTGACTGCATCTTGTTTCCCTGACACAGAGCTGTGCTGAGTGTGTGCCAGGGGCCAGGCTCAGAGCTGGGGCAGGACAGGAGTGTCCCTAGAACATGCTCCCCACAGTAGATGCTGGTTCTGGTGGAGGGCTGGAGGGAAAGGTCTGATCTACCTTGTCTCCACATAGCTGACAGCAATGTAATCCCCTTCTCCCAGGAAAAACTACTCTCTTTAGGAGGGAACTTCAAGGGTTAACCTCATAGTCAGGTCCACTTCAGGAAGGTGTCTGTCCCCAGACCCAGGGGAAGTGTGGGAGCAGATAGTCCTGCCCACCTGGGTGATGCTGGGGAGGGGGAGCATTATCCTGCCTGCCTGGGGTCTGCTGGGTTCCTCCCCAGCGGTGCACGTCTTGGGGAGTGGAGCTGGTGGCTGCAGGGCTGCTTTGGCAGCTTTTCTAGCCAAGTGAAACGAGGCAGGGATGGAATTGGAGATGAGCATGAGGCTCTGACGGTGACAGTAGTTCCTGTGGGATTCGTGTGGACTCGCTTGTCTGGTTCTGGGTAGCAAAAGTGATGTGGTAAACCCCTTGGAGGCTATCCCCGGGCAGCCCTGGGCCCTCTCTTGGTGCTAAGCCTGAGCATGGGGTGAACCCAAACTTTGCCATTTTTTAATCTGCGATGAGGCAAACTTGCTAACGTTACTTTTTGGCAAAGTCTTCCTGAGAAGTCCTCGAGGGCGAAATGAAATGGGGTCACAGAAGGGTTTAATTCAGTACGTTGTCCTTCAAGGGAAGGAAAAGTCAGACAAGAAGTTTTAAACATTTTATAAAAATATCCACATGTGCTCAATGCAAAACTCACCGTCTTTACCTAATTTAGAAAATGACTTTATATGGAGAAAGATTTAACAGTGCTCCATGGAGGGGAAGAATAATGAACACGTCTGTACCAAATCGCGCTGTCAGCCAAAGATGTCCAAGTGCTTTCGAAAGGGTTGGAGAGAAATAATTGTTCTTCTCTACCTTGGTTTTAGAAACTGAGGCCTGGGATGAGAAAGCCAGAGAAGTGCAACTTTTCCTGGCTAATTTTAGCCTTTTGAAGTCCAGATCTAAGTACCTAAATAAATGACCTGATTTTAATAGACTTGCTGGTCAAGTCTCCAGGGTAAAACCTGGAACAAGCCTGGCTCCGCAGGTCTGCAAAGGTGGCCTGGGTCTGGAATCGAAGCTTCCTTCCTTTAATTTGGATCTGCCACCATCAGCCTTGCTGAGGCCTAGGAGCAGTTGATGAAGCTGATGGGAGGGAATGTATCTGAATTTCTTTGAATTGTGCTTTAGCCAGGTGAGCTGGATACCCTCAGTAGCAGTGGGGCATGAGAACTGGATCCCTCCGGACGTGGAGAGTGAAAGTGGATCCAGGATTTTCAGCTCCATTGTCAACCCTCAACCTCTGCAATTCATTTAGAGCTAAGCAGTGCAGGGGTGGAAGGGAAAGAGGAAACAGAAGTAACCAAAGCACCTGTGTTAATCCCAGCTGTCTGCAGCCCGTGGGCGAGGAAGTGCTGGGAAGCTTTTGGCATCTTCCTCTGCAGCATGGGGGTGAGGTGGAAGCTGTTGTGCTCTGCTCCCATCCTGCTGCTGCTCTGGTCTACTTCTGCTACCCAAACACACAGCAAAATCCCTTGAAAGGAAAATGCTGTCTTGCTTGCTCAGCTGAGCAGCTTGCCAGGTCTCTGGGGTCAATCTCACCAGGACTAAGCAGTGGAATGCTTGCAGAAGTCATGCTTTGGATGAGGTGAGCTTAGCTGGGATGCTAAAACTGAACAAGTTGGATCTGGAGGTGGATGGGGGGCAGTGCATGGCACAGGGAAGAGGGAGTCTTTCCAAAACTGCCTGCCTAGGCTGGGGAGCTGCTTCCCCATAGCTTGCAGTACAGGGGGAGGTGCAGTGACTGGACTCAGGGAGCTGCTGGCAGGTCTGTAGCAGGGTGGTGAGGTGAAAGGTGGGGGGTGGCAGGGGGCAAATTACCTGTCTTTGTTTGGCCTCCTTGAACAGACCTGAAGTCAGTGCCCTTCTCTCTGGGCAAGAACAAATTACAATTTTAATTATGTGGATATGACACCGATCCCTCCTTTGTGATCAGGGTCTGTCTGCAAAATTAGATGAGTGAGAATTGCAGTATTTCCTGGGATTGAAAGTTGGTTCCAGTCCTGGCAATTGCATCTTCTCCTTTGCTTGCCAGAGCTTGCATTACTTTGGTTTTGTTCCTGGCTTGTCCTCCTACAAAATCACCTCCTGTTGAAGAGAGGTAGCCAAGCAGATCATGGCCAGAACTGGAAGGTGCCCACAAGACTCCTTCATCCCAAATCTGTATCTCTTTGGGATGGAGCTCACTGGGTGGTGGAGCAGAGACAAAGCACAGATCTAGCTGCTCTTGTTCCTACCAGCATTTTGTGAAGCTGGCACTGGCAGAGTGCTGGGGAGCCCTGGGGCAGGCAGGGCACTGGGTCAATGTCTGCCCACAGCAGGAGCAGGGTGCTGGGCACTCAGCAGCATTGCTGGGGGGAAGGCACCCCAGGCTTTTGCAGTTTGCTCTCCTCTTGCTGCCCAGTGGCCCTGTGCCTGGTTTATGACCTCTTACCTGTTTGGGTCAGTCTGTGGTACCATGCTTTTTGACCTGGCAGAGGTGAGTGGCTGGGCTGCCTGGCCCTCCTTGGTGCACAGAGAAAGAGGTTTCCCCTGCAGGTGGTTGCTCTTGAGGGAAGCCTGCCTGCTTTTGCTCTCTTGCTATGTCACCTCCAGGAGGCCTCTGAAATCTACCTCCTGACCTGCTGGCACTCAGGCAGCAGAAACTGTGGCTGCAGCACAGATAGGACAGGAAAGGCCAGATCGAGAGAAAGTGAATGAGGACGTGCACTCGATCAGGGCAGTAACCTCTAATCCGGCTCAGTCCTCCTTGCTGAGAGGGAAGGCAGGAGAAAAGCAGCCTGGCAAGACGTACAGAGCCAATCTCTTTCCCCAGCTCATTTGCTCTCGCTAATGTATCTGCTGGCAGCGCTCTCCATCCCCGGAGTGTTGGAGTATGGCTGGAGCCACTGTTTGCAGCTAAAGGCAGAAGTGTCAGAACAGGCACGGGACCGGGAGTGGCTCAGGGGCTGAAGGAAGCCCGCAGCCCCTCAGCATGGGGTCTGCCTGGGGAAATGGACTGAGCTCTTCCCTTTTCCCTCCATGGCTGGCAGAGATCTGGGCAGGGAAACCTGGCAGCCCTTGACTACAGCGGTGCCCTGACCTGCATGCGGTGTGTAGCACTCACAGTGTGTCTCTGCCCCATAGCACTGGGCTGAGAGAAGTGGCTTGGTGCTAGGGAGGTTTCCTGGGGCTGTTCTCCTTGAAAATCTTCACTGCAAAGCTCCAGAACACTTTTCCTTTAGCTCAGCACTTGGTGTGAAGAGCTGGGACACCTGAGAGTGCTGCCCTGTACGAGGACACGAGGAAGGATAGAGCTCTAAAAGCCTTGATTTGGATGTGCTTTGCAGTGTTGCGGAGGAGACCAAGACACCCCCCGCCCCGAATGGTCTACGTCATGAACGGAGGCATTTGGCACCGCTGGCTGCAGGCAAGGGCTTCCCTCCCGCACTCGCGGTGCTGCCTGCCGGCTCCTCCGCCTGCTGTAGAACGTTTTGGTGTTTGCAGCCGGGGTCGGTGCGGTCACTGCTCTTGTAACAGGCAAAAGCAATGAGACTTTTATGAGGTGTAAATGGATTGGGGATGCCTGAGAGCTTCCGTGTCCCGCCTGGCCCCGTGCGTGCAGGTGCTTCTGCACCTCCCCTCCTTGGCCGCCGTGTCCTGTGTCCTTGCAGGCTCAGGGCAAAGACAAATGTTCGCACTGAGATGTTCCTCTGCGCTGCTGCTGTTGTGGTTAAGACTGCCTGCTTCTGGCTGCAAGATTCATTAGGGTCCAGTCTCCGGGGTTCAGAGGGAAACAGAAGCAGCCGGTAATGAGGGCACAGTCGTATCTAGTGCTTGCGATAATGGCATGAGGAAGAAGACAAACACAGGGCAGTCCCGTGCCTGATGGCTTTATTTTCCACTTCTTTCTTGCTTTTTACTTTATTAGTTAGGATTAGAACATCCATTTTGCATTGGAAGGCACACATGGGATCAGAGAGTTACCAGTGATAGGCTGATATGGCAAAGTTGGAGCTTTCTCAGCCACTTTGGAGAGCTCTTGCCGCAGATAACTGGAGTGAAAAGCACAGAGGGAGCAAAAGGGGGTGGCGAGGCTGTGATGGAGAGGGAGCCAGGACAGCAAAGGGCAAGAGCTGGAGCCTGCAGCCTCTTTAACAAGGCCTGTAATAGGTTATTAATGGAAAAGAAAATGCAATTTTTATTTTGTGGAAATTCTTTAGTTCCACATCAATTTTTAAAGCATGCTTTGCTCCCATTAGAGCCTCCTGCCAGAGCATGGTGCTGGTTGGAAGGAGCTGCCCTTTGAAAGGCTTTGTGGGGGCCATGTTTATGTCTGGGCTGGGCACTTCCCTGGGGCTGGCACGCCACCTCCTCTGGTTGCACCCATTGAGCATCTTCTGGGCCCTGGCTTGGGGTTGTGGAAAACACTGGGGCTGGGCTGCTGATGGCTGTATGTCTTCGTTAGGTGCTGAGGCTTGAGGAGGGCTTGCTTCCACGCAGAGCTCTCTCTTAATGAACTCCATGTGCGGAGACACGTGGCTCCTGGCACAGGAACAAGGCGCCCTTATTCCCCAATCAGCTTGTCCTCACATGGAGTGAATCAATAGCAGCTCCTCAGGAGCAGTGCCTTGGCTGGAGATGCTGCCTAAGGATGAGTCACATCCAGAGAATGGGGCAAAAAAACCCCAGCTTTTAAAAAAAAATCTGAGATTTGAGTTCAAAGCTGCATCTTAGGAATGGCCATCCTGTTCATGGCCTGCCAAACCCAGGGGCTGGCTCTGGAACGTGCTCTCCCTTCTGCCCAGTGAGCTTTGGGGACAGTTGGAGATGAATTTTGCGCTTGGAACTCATAATCATGTGCCAGGGTGGGGGCTGAATGGTAGGACTCTCTGTGACTTTTAAACTGGTTGTGTGTTAGTCCCCATTGAGAACTCTGCTGCACATGGTGCTGGCTATGGGTTCCCAGTGAGGAGAGCATCGTGTGGTTTGGGACTGGACAACTCCAAGGGTATTCTGGGCTGGCAGAGGATGCCCTTATTGCTTTCAAGCCAAAGTGGGTGAGTTTCAGGTGATGCAAGGAGATTTGGAACCTGGGGCTTTTGGTGCATTTTTCATGAAGCTTTTGGGAGGATCAGAAATAGTTTGTTTTAAGGCTCCCAAACTGCTCAAATGCCCTGGTGGGGGATTTTCCGGAGCAGCCAGGGACTGTGCGAGGACAGAGCGGTCTGTGAGGCTGGATCTGGCTGCAGGAGTGACAGTGCCAGGGTGGTTCCCTCTGTGTGCCTTCAGCACCCAGCCTTAGGTGTCTCTGCACCTCTCAGCCTTATGGGTGCTCTCCTGCATGCTTGCATGCTGCTGCACCCTGTACCCCAGCAAGCTTGAGTACTGCTCCTTTGGAAGAAAAAGCTCCCTCGCTGTGTAAGCTGGGCTTTGGGATTCCCAGAAATATCTGAAGGGTGTAAACTGGTTCCTAAATAAGTACTTAACCTGCAACACAATACTGAGTTTTATGCTGAGTGGAAAGGGCTCAGATCTCTGGTAGCTGAGCATGGCTCCCACCAGTGCCTGGATCAGGTTAGCCCCAGAGGAGGCCATCACCTTGGCTATCTTCTCTGTCAGTGCCCAGAGAAGCTCCTGGTAATGCCCCTGGCCAGTGTCCCTAGGTCAGGACAGGACACTGGTGTCAGTGGAGGGGAAAGGAGAAGTTGTGGGTTTGTGGGGTCTGTGCCCTACCCCAGATCTGCTGCAACTGGACTTAAGCTGTTTGCACAATTCAGAAGTCCTCTTCCAGGCCTTCTGCCCTGTCTCCATCCTTAGGGCTAAAACAATGGCAGGTTTGGCTTTGGAACTGAGATTTTTGAGAGGCTTGGCCAAATTTGCTCAGAGGCTTTGAGCTCCTACCCTTCTGCAATTAAAACCCTGGGCTGGGATTTGGGGGCATTTGGCTTACCCCGGAGCTGCTGCAGCCAGGAAATGTTCTGCATCTGCCTTGCCTCTCCCCTCTTCTTCTGCTGAGCCCCAGGCTGCCCATTTGTAGAGTGCAAATGGGCAAAGCCCAGAGTGTGGGCTTCTCTGGAGGGCTTTGCCTTGGTGTGGTGGACACAAGTCCTTGCATGGTGGAAGGCTGTTTTGAAATGCCCCTGTTCCTGCTCACAATGCCTGACAATGGCTTTGTGGGGCTGGCAGCTGGCAAGGCTTTGCTGTGCCACAGGGTGGGATGCTCCATAGAGTTTTCTGTGTGCATCACTCCTGCTCCATATCCAGGTGTCCCCATCTCTCAAACCCCACTGTGAGCATCCCAGTTCCTCACCTGGGTGTCTGCAGATTCCTGGGAACGGGCTGTGGGAGGGCTGCAGGGATAGGAACTGATCCTGTGTCTGGGCCGGAGGTGGAGCTGATTTGTTTAGCTTGCATGCATCCCAGCTCCTCAGCAACAGCTCATCCCTCTGAGGCTTCCCTGGCCCTCAGACAGCAGAGGGAATTCCCTCTGCTCTGCCTGAGCTCTGGCTGCAGCTGGGATCGCTGTGCTGAGGCGAGGATGGGCTGGGATTGCTGCCTCTCCTGGCTCTGTGGCATTGTGTGGCCCTTGCTTGGTTGTGTCCCTCGGTGCCACCCTGTGCCTTCTTGTTTGGATGACTAGGGCAGCACTGAATTAACCATTGGCTGCTGCTGACCCCACAGAACTGGTCCCTTCCCTGCATTCCCCAGCTCCTGATATCCCCTGCCCCAGATCCATCTTTCATGCACCATCCTGATATATATTTAATGATCTGCTGTTGATTTTGAGCTCCTGCTGGTGGGGTTGGGAGGCTGAGGAGGGCTGCAGCCCCCAGTGGGATGGAGCTGGGGTGTGGAGGGAGGGAGAGAGCCCACATCAACTGCACAGGGTATGGTGTCAGCGCTTGCAGGGAATACTTTGGTTGCACAAGGAATATTTTGGCTCCATGGGAATGGAGCCAGTTTTCCTGGCCAAGGAGGGTTAACCCAGCAGTGCTGGGAGCAGAAAGCCCCTCAAGCCTTCCTGGAGTGTGTGGGGGATCATGAAGAAAGCGGAGGATCTGCCAGGACAATTAGCACAGGTTTGCCCTTGCCAGCATGTCCCCAGGTTGGAACAGGGCTGCGATCAGCCTGGCACTTTCCTGGTTTATTAACGCACTGACTTTGGGGGGGTTGGCTCTGTGCAGTGCAGCATCTGCCAGGGAAGCCTCTGGGTAGAAGGGGGGCTCTGAGGTGGCATGTCTCCGGGCATGGCAATGTCTCATTTTGGAAGCTGTTGGGGACCGGTGGAGGAGGAGAGACATCCTCTCCATCTGTGCGCTGCCCTGGGAAGGGATTTAAATCACAGGCTCAAGAGGAAACTTGCCTGCTCTGCTGAGGCTTTGAAGCTGCTGGGAGCCTTCCTGAGATACTCCTGTTTGGGGAGGTCTGTCTCAGAGAGGATCCCCTTCCCTGGCCCTAGAGGCAGGCAGTGTCTGCTAGCACCGGGGTGGGCTCACTGCTCCCAGGCCAGCTTCTGGGCCTGGAGCAGCAGTGAGGACTCATCTGCCCTCCTGCAGCTCCCAGGCGTGAGCAAAGATGAGCTTTTCTGTACCTGGGGTTGGTACCCTGGCCCTCCACCTGCCCTCTGCTCTAGCAGTGAAGGGTGAGATGCTCTCCAAGGAAATACACAAAAATATAAATGGAAAGACACAAACACATATGCATCTATAAGCCCACTTTTAACAGGTTAGTATGATCCACCTTCCCATGCACTGGAATTTCATCCTCTCTGCCCTGTCCTCTTGTTCTCTCCTGCTTCAATATGAACCATCCTGGCCAGTGCAGCATCCCTGGCACAGCAGCACTGGTGCCACATGTGTGGCCATGCAGAGCCAGCTCTTCAGATCCCTCATTTCCCTGTTACATAAATCTGCTTTTATACTGAGCTTGTGGACGTCACCGGAGCTCTGTCCATACCCGGAACATCATTGTTTCCATGGGAACCAGCGTACTTCCAAGGGGGAAAAAAGTAGAAGGAGCCTAAAAAAAGGATAAAGAAGGAACAAAATAAGACAAATATGTGACATGTCCCAACTCTATGTCGGTGTAGGATGTTAGAAAGATTTCACTGCGACTTGTTTAGGAAGCCTTGCATAACAGGCTTTGTCTTGAGTACGGCAGCGAGCTGACTCGGGGACGCTGGGAAGTGAGTAGTATCCCAAATATCCCAAGTGGGCCAGAGGAGGCTCTGGCAGCTTGGCACAAGGTGTCCTTCTACCTGAGTGTGAGGGGAAGATGCATCTGTCCGTGTTACATCCCTCACCTGGGTTCCTTTGGATTTTCCTCCATCCCAGACCGTGGCTGGGGCTGAGCATCAGGACTAGGGGGGACCGTGAGGTGCTGTGAATGTGTCCTGGGGAGCAGCTGCTTCTGCTCTGCCAAGCTTTAAAGGCAGGAGCTATCAAAGGACACTTCACAGTGAGTTAAATATATGTATTTGGGGGTTAAGTGCCTATCCACAATGTACTTCATAAGGCGTGGTGGGAGAAAAGGTCTGAAATCCATTATTGGGCATCCTGTGCTTTAACTGGCAGCCCTGGGTCCCTGCTGCAGAGTGAGAGTCCATTAAGAAGGATTTTACTGCTTGTGGTGACATCATTGTTAATGCCACACATGACCTGTTGGGAGGGAGCTCAATCCTGAGGCTCCACCATGGGTGGTGATGGCCAGTGTGGAGGCTGAGCTGGGAGTCAGGAGGAAGACAGGGTCTGCCAGGGCGTGCTTCCACCCCCACAGCCCCACTTTGGTGGGGCTGGTGGGATGGAAGCCTGTCCAAGCCGCTGCAATGTCAGCAGAAAGTGCTAAACCAGTGGGAGAGGGAGGCTGGAGGGAGCTGGACCTTCTGCCAGGCTTGTTCTGGGTGACAGAGGCCTCACCTGCCTCTCTGCCATTCCCTTTGAGTGATGCAGGGCAGCCTGGGTCAGAGTTCCCAGTGACTGGCATCAGTTGGCTGAGCTCTGCCCCTGTTGCTCCCACCCTGGTTGCCCAGGGGCTGGGGGCTCAGGTGATGACCCTGCCCTTCACATGAATCCTTTTTTTCTGTTGTTTTTTGACCTCTGGCCCCTGGTACTGGCAAGTGTGAGGAGGAAGGACTGGGGTGAAAAGCCAGGATAAATTCCTTGGCATTGTACCTTACAGTTCTAAAGCACCCATCCTCACAAATGCTGGGCCCAAGGCTGAGCTGCCAGCAGCCCATCCTCCCAGCTAAGGAGTTAATTGCAAGTGATATGCAGGGCTTCTCTTAATAGCTCCAGCTCCTGAAGTTTGGATATTATGCAACACATTCTCTTTTTTCTTTTTTCCTCTCTCTTTAAGCAATAAGATTTTAAGCCCTTTTTGCTGCTGGGGAAGGGAAGGAAAAAAAGAAAGAAAGAAAGAAAAAAACAAGCTTACAAGTGCAAAACTAAAAGGTTATGGGGAAACAATTCCAAACCAGTAAGACAAACAAAAACCTTGTCAGGTGTGTGGTGTGTGTGTGTTGTTGGTTGGCTGGTTTTTTTTTTAACCAAGCTTCATCCTCTCTAAATGCAGCACCATTCTTCCCCTCAGCACCTGGGTGGCTGAGCAGGGCTCCTCTGCACTGCTGAGGAAGTCCTCCCGGCCCTGGAGAGGTGGCTGTGTTTGCAAGGCAGAGGAGAGCATCTCCTGCCTTCAGCCCACAGTGCAGTGTTCAAACCTTGGGGAGAAAAATGGGAGGATAGCTGAGATGATGACTCCAGAATCCCTCTGTTCCTCCCCTTTGGGGCTTTACAGTTGCCATTGTGTGTTTTGGGGCCTTTGAGGACCATAGTGTGGCCATAGTTCCACCAGGACAGGTGCAGAGTGTGGCCATTTCTTGGCAGAGAGAAAGAGCTGCTGGTGTGTCCCCTTGAACATCTGCAAGAGAGAAAAATCTAGAGATGAAATTTCTAAAGAAGCTTGGCATGAATAATTGCCCTGGTTTGGTTTCCCAGGTTTAGTTGTGAAGCTGCATGAATTAAAATATCCTCCAGGGTCTGTCTGTGCTGTGAGGAAAGAGATTTCAAAGAGCAGTGGCAGGGCAGGGACACTCCCCACCTGGCTTTTTCCTGGCTCAGAGCCTGGATGGGGTTGTCAGGGCTCAGCAGGGTTGTGTTGGCTCCTGGGCAACCAGAGGTGGTGACCCAGGATGAGGCAGGCAGCAGAGCCCTGGTGGAAGTGCTTTCTGAGTAGTGTCAACTTCTGACTGCCCTGGCTGCAGCCCCGGTAGTGCTGGCAGCTTTGCTTTCCAGGAACAGGCTTGCCTGCTGCAGGCGCCTGTGGAGTGCAGGGCAGGAGCTTTGTGCCCCCTCACATGCCTGCAGTGAGCGTGCTGGGGCTGCCGTGCCCGCAGCAGGTCAGCCCCTGCCAGGAGAGAGCCTCTCTGCCGCTGCTGGTGCGGTGCTGTGGTGCTGCGGGACTGCTGCCTGCTACCAACCTGCAGCATCTCCCCTGCTCCATCCTACTCTTGGGTTACCCAGAGGGAGAGGAGGTGCCATACCTGGAAAAGCACCTGGGAGAGCAAAGCCACAGAGTAGAGGCCATGTCAGGATCACACCGGGACAGGCCTCTGCCAGCACGCAGCTGCCAGCTGGGAAAGTAGATTCACTGAGTAACGATGCTCTGAGAGCACCTCTGGCATGCAGCGTCCGGGACACAAGCAAACGCTTCCTGCAAATGCTAAAAGCAAAGGACTGATGCTGGCTTCGCTTTCAAAGGAACAGCACAGGGAAAAAACCAAAACCAGTAGTCCAGGGCTGTGATGGGAATGCTGTGACCTTTCAACTGGGCATGGCGTGAACAGCCTTTTCTTGTTGGCCTGGTGCAGTTAGAGGCGGAAGCTGGGAAGGGTTTATTATTTCCATCTGTGAGGCAGATTAATTCTGAGGACTTTTTGCTTCCCTTGCAAATGGTCTGAATTAATGTTTTAGGATTCTAGTCCCTGCCTCCTCCCGCCCCCTCAAAGGCCAGACCCTGGAAGTCCCATTATGCTCCTGTCAAAGGGGCTATTTCTGGAACTGATGATATGAATGAAGCCTAAACTCTGCTCCCATTAATGTCTGCAGCTTATCCCAGTGTCGCTCCTGAGCTGGTGGGACTTGGTGACATTGCAGGGGAAGGCTGTCACTTCAACCCAATTTTCACATCACATTTACACAGCAATTTCCAGTCCTTGCCAGTGCTCACTGCACGTTTGTCATATACCAGCTGCTGTCCTGGTGAGTGAAGGCTTTGTCTGGCACAAGAGTAGTGACTGCAGGTGGTGATGGGGGACCTGATTGAGACTGCGGCCATGGCCCGCTGGTCAGGCTGACCTCTCCTTGCCCCAGCAAACAAGCAGTGGAGCAGAGATGAGGTGTTGCCTGGCAGGATCCAGGTGGTTTAGTGTGTTGCTGTGAGTGGGTTTTGTTGCAGACTGTGAGCCTGCAGCCCACAGTGCTGCAGGGCTGCCCTGGCCATTGATCCCCAGCTTGCCTGCAGACCCCTGCTCCCCACCACTCTGGCTGTGCTTCTGGTGGATCCTGCTTAGCTCCTGGTGATGGAGCTGGTGCTTTGCTGCAGCCCCAGCACTGCCTAGAGAGAGCTGGAGGAGGAGGTCAGGGAAGGAGCTTGGAGGGGAGAGAGCAATGAAGGGAAGAGGAGAGTGGGAATGGCAGAAGCCACCTGGGGCTGGCAGAGAACCAAGGAAAGAGATGAATATCAATGCCATGGTATAATGTGTGCCCTTGTAAAGCATCACCAAACGCTTCCCTCTCTGCCTGGCTCTGCTGTCAGCATGGGTGCCCAGTCCCCCCTTGGGGAAGGAACCACCATCCCTGAGCTGGGTGATGCTCTGGCATGCGGGTGCCCGCTCTCCCCATCCCCAAGCCAAAGAGGACACCAGGAGTAGTGTGTGTGCTCTGGCTGGGCACCAGAGTGAGCCAGGGCTGCTGCCATCCTCTTGGTTGTTGCTGCCCTCCAGCAACAGTTTCCCATTTAATTTACTTGCTGGTGAATTTGATCCAAACTTCTGCAACCAAATCATAGCAAGCATAATGCAATATCTTTCTCTGCTGATTATATTAAGCTGGGTAGTGCAGGCTAATTGAATCTGGGGCTCTTGCCTCTTAATTAGGGAAGATCAGGCTCTGCCAGCCTGGGGATCGCACGTGCTGGAAGGGTCCAAGGGCTTTTGTCCTATGCAAAAACTCCTTTTCATAGCAGGGCTTTTTCTCTCTCCCTTGCCCCCCTCCCCCCACTTTTGAATTTCAAGAGTCAGGTTACAACAGAAGTGTTACTGGTATTTCTATGTGGTGGAACCATGCACAAATACAGATTAGGGGTTGACCTGCTGGAAAGCATCTCTACAGAGAAGGACTTTGGAGTCGTAGTGGAAAATACATCATCCATGGGATGGCAATGTGCCCTTGTGGCCAAGGTCAGTGGTCTCCTGCGGTGCATGAAGAAGAGTGTGGCCGGCAGGTTGAGGGAAGTTCTTCTGCCCCTCTACTCTGTCCTGGTGAGACCACATCTGTAGTATTGTATCCAGTTCTGGGCTTCCCAGTTGGAGAGAGGGAATTACTGGAGAGAGTCCAGTGAAGGCGATGAGGGTGATTAAGGGAACAGAACATCTGTTTTATGAGGAAAAGCTGAGAGACCTGGGGCTGTTTAGTCTGGAGAAGAGAAGCCTGAGAGGAGATCTTATTAATGTTTATAGGAGATCTCCAGAGGTCCCTTCCAATCTCTACCATTCTATGATTCTGTGATTTTAATTGGAAAGAATCTGTGAGCATTTTTGCTGCCTTGATCAAGCTGATGCCGAAAGGTAGATCTTTCTGAATGAGCTGGGGCAAGCAGGGGACCCTGCACCAACGGGAAGGAGCAGGCAGAGTGGTAACTCACTGAGTGCACAGGGACCCTGCTACTGCTTTCTGCTAGTATCAGCACTCCATGTCCCACCCGCTCGGCATGAGTAGGGGACAGGACCTCTCAGGGCCGGCTCCACTCCTGGTGAACGTTTCTCTCATGTGATGTGGACCGTGGGCTCAGCTCAACAGCGGGGAGATGGCAGCGGGCCCGGACCCGCCGCTCGCGTCGCCGCTGCCCCGAGCGTTTGCTGCCTCCTCCTCCTCGCTTAGTTGCTGGCTGAGGACCAGCACTGTCTCTGGTGCTTCCCGAAGCCCCTTTGCCCCTTCACTGCCCACGCGGCAGCAGCATTCAGGAAAGCACCTTCTGCTTTTGCTAATTGCAGGGTTTCCCTTTGTCAGCCTCTCAGCTCAAGGAGGGTCGGTACAAAGCCATAGCCAGAAGCACTTGGTGTGCCTCTGAAAATCCCATTAGCAGAAGAAAGGGCTTGAAGTTCCATTCAGCTGGGGGAAAAAAAGAAAAGGGGAAAAAAAAAAAAAAGGCGGCAACATCCCCTCCCCCCCAAGCCCAGCCCCTCCCTCCCCTCTGAACTATCTGCTGCGCATTAGCACAGGTCCTTCAGCACCGCTGCGGTCCCTGTCCGCGCAATATTTAGCCAGGAAGGAATGCTGTATGAAAGGCGTTTGCTAGAGGGCTGTGACATGCTACTGAGGGAGTCTGCAGACAGAGCCGGGGATAAAACTGCCCTCAGCAAATTAAAGCTCCCCTCCTGTTCCCTCGTCCCCCCCCCCGCTCCCTCCCCAGGCTGTTTTCCTTCCTGAGGGATGTTTGTTCCTGCACAGTGTCAGGGTTTGTGGAGCGCAGGGTGGGGATTATAGAATCGCAGAATGGGTTGGGTTAGAAAGGACCTTAAAGATCATCCTGCTCCAACCCCCTGCCATGGGCAGGGACACCTCCCACCAGCCCAGGTTGCTCAAGGTTTCATCCAAGCTGGTCTTGAACACCTCCAGAGAGGTGACATCCACAACCTCTCTGGGTAACCGGTTCCAGTGTCTCCCCACTCTCACAGCAATGAATTTCTTCCTGATTACTAGTCTCCCTTCTTTCAGTTTGAAGTTGTTACCCCTTATCCTTTCACTACACTCTCTGATGAAGCTTCTCTCCTCATCTTTCTTGTTGGCTCCTTTAAGTAATGAAAGACTGCAATAAAGTCTTCCTGCATCTTTCTCCAGGCAGAACAGCCCCAACTCTCTCAGCCCTTCCTCATATGATCAGAGTGCTGGAGCACCTCTCCTCTTTGTGGCCTCCTCTGCACCCACTCTAACAGTCCTGTGTTCTTCTTGTGTTGGGTGCTCCAGAGGTTGCCCAAGCAGAGGGGCAAAACCTCCTCCCTCTGCCTGCTCCCACACTGCTGGGGATAAGCCCAGGATGTGGCTGGGTCTGGGCTGAGTGCATGCTGCTGGCTCATATTTTAAGTATTCATCCACCAACTCCCCAAGTTTGTCTCCAGGGCTGCTCAATCCCATCCTTGCCCAGCATCTATATGGGCTTTCCAGCCCCTTCAGGTGGGGAATGCCTGGGGATCCCCCTCAGCTGCTGCCCTCCATGCCAGCCCCTGCAAGGCTATATTTGGGCTAAATATTGCAGCCCATAGTCCCAGCCTGGCAGTCAGAATGTCTGCCCTGATACCTTGTAAATATCTCTGCCAACTGAGCGATCCAGATTGCTGGCAGCCAAGCCGTGACTCAGCCCTATGTGATTTCCCAGGAATGTGCCCAGGATGGGTGGCAGGAGCTGCCAGCTCCAGCCCCACGCGCCCGGTGGGGAGGCACCTGCTGATTCATCCTCACCACCTTCTTCCTCAGCCAGATCAGGCTGCAGCACAGGCTCCCCAGCACCCCATGGCCGTGTTACTGCGACAGCTCTCGGCTGGCAAGGGCCAGGCTGCTTTGCCTGGAGCTGGGAATCTGCCTGCAGGCTGTGCTAGTTGATGTGCCGGGAGACAACCCCAGCACTGTCTGCACTGGCTCCTGGGCTTCACATGCCTGTGCCCTGGCAGTTGGGAGCCAACTGGAGATGCCTCCTAGAAGGTGACAAAAAAAATCAATGCCAGGTCTGAAGCACCCCAGTGAGGATTTGCCCCCAAAGTAACAGCGTCCGCAGCCTGTCCCAGCAGCTCAGCTCTTCAAAATTGCTTCCAGAGGCAGCAGTTGTTGCAGGGGATGAGCTCTGCTGGCCCTCACAGTCTTAAGGCTTTTAGGCAGTTGGTTTTGACAATCTTAATTTGGACTGGGAATGAAAAGTTCAAGCAGTGACTTCAGGGAAACACCCCTGGGGTGAGCTGTGACATGGTTAATAGAAAATGGTAATGTTATGAAAGTGCTTTTCTGTGAAATGCCAGGAGAGGAAATTAGCAGTGTGGGCTTTGGCTTTTTTTTCTAAGAGTTGATATCGTTCTTTTAATTTTTTAATCCATCACATCAGCACTCAGCACTCTGGCCATGCACTTCTCATTTTCTAGTGGTTCACAGTAGCTGCAGCCACTGATGTCAGTGTGGGATGCTGCACAAGTACCCGAGCAGCAGGCAGCCTCTGCAGCTGCCAGGGCAGATTTGGGCTGGAGATTAGGAAGAAATTCTTTAGATTGAGGGTGGTGAGACACTGGAACAGGTTGAAGCCAGACACTGTGGATGCTCCCTGCTTAGAGGTGTTCAAGGCCAGGCTGGACTAGGCCTTGTGCAAGCTGGTCTAGTGGAAGGTGTCCCTGCAGGGGTGTTGGAACCAGCTGACCTTCAAGATCCCTATGACCTACAACCGGGTAAAGGCAACTAGGGATGCAGGTTGTGCCTTGCCTTTGGGAGCAGAATAACCTTTCTGATGCAGAGATGGCTGCTTGTGGGTGCTGCTCGGGGCCTGTGGCTTCCTTGACAAGATGGTGCAGGTGGTTTGAGAGGGTGAGCATGCTGGTGATCCTGCTCAACTGCGTGACGCTGGGCATGTTCCACCCCTGCGAGGACATCGCCTGCGACTCGCCACGCTGCAGGATCCTCCAGGTATGGCCCTGCTTGCTGCTTTTAGCTGAGCAGTGGCCCCGGGCTGATGGGTAGCAGGAAGGACCATGCTGCAGCGTTGCCCCTCCAGCCGCAGTGGAGGTGGCCTCGTGCCCCAGGAGGGCTGGGTCCTGCTCATGCTGGGATGTGAGTGTACAGCGTCACCAGGCAGAGCCACTGCCGGGCTTGCAGTGCTTGGGGAGGGTTTACTGTCAAGTTGACAGTGAAAGAAGAGCCCCAAATGTGCTTGTCTCTCCCGGCACCATGGGTGCTGTCAGCCAGTCTGGGTTGGGAAAAGACATGGGGCTGCTCTCAGTGCTATCTCTGCCCCGAGATTTTAGCTCTTGGTGATGCAAGAGGAGACCTTGTTGACATAGGGTCTCATAATTCCCTTCCCCAGTGCCCCCCAAGTATACAGTGATGCAGGAGCATCCCTTCTCATTTCTTTTGCAGAGCTTTGATGATTTCATCTTTGCCTTCTTTGCTGTGGAAATGATTGTCAAGATGATTGCACTGGGGATCTTTGGGAAGAAATGCTACTTGGGAGACACGTGGAACCGCCTGGACTTCTTCATTGTCATTGCGGGGTAAGCTTATCCTGCTGAGTCCTCCTTTCCCTCTGCCTCTCTGTTGTCTTTCATGGCATCACTTGATGAGTGCTGGCTTTAGGGGAGTGGCTGGTTTGTACTGGTGAAGACTGGGGGCATGCTGGGCATTAGTGCCATTGACATTGTCCATCCTGGCTCTGCAGCAGCAGTCACTGCCTGGACCACAGCCATTCCTCCTCGCTCATGGGAGAGCTCAGCTCCATGAGTAGGGCATGGTGACAAAAGCTGTTTGTGGTGAAGTTTTGGACAGCCCACACCCTGGAGCTGCTCTCTGGGCACTGGGCTTGGCTCTTCTTCCTCCAGCCTCACTGGTGGTTTCAGTTTCTGTTGGGCGAGGTGGGCACAGAGCAGGCAGTGGGGAGCATGGAGCAGCAGGCCAGGGAGGGCTGCTCACTGATGTGCGTGGCTGCCCTCATTACTGTACTGCTTTTTCTTCCCTTTTGAGGGAACGTGACCAAGTTTCTCTCTTTGAGTGTTTTCTTTTCAGAGGCACCTGGTTTGCATTAGATGCACTCCCAGCACCCGAGAGCCTCCTGGCAGAGGCTGGAAACCCACATGAAAAGTTCCTGGCGCCTGGCCCGTGAGCTGAGTTTCTTTGACACATGAATTGCTCGCCAGCCCTCACCTCCCCTCCCCGCCCCCAGAGTCCAAAGACCCTTGGGAAAACAGCTCTCACAGAGCTGGAGATCAAATTCACTGGAATTTCCTGGAAAAGGAGCAGGAGATCTTCCAAGCTGGGCTGTTTACCTGGCAGGGGCACTATCTTGGTGGGCTTTATTTATGGTCCATCACTGGTCCCTTAGGGTCATGGCACACACCTCTGCCAGGCAGCTGGAAGAGCCAGCCCAGTTGAATCAGTAAGGGGGTGCCAGGTCTCCAAGTGCATCCTTGCCCTGGAAAACTTGTTGTGACAGAGGCCAAAAGATGTAGTGAAACTTCAGACCCAAACTGGAGGCAGAGATGGAGTGCAGAAAGGCCAAGAGCTCTAACTGTCCCCACAAATCCCTTTTCTGCAGGAGGCCACAGCTCTTGCTCTCCAGATACGTCAGCCTCTGGCTCATGGCTTGGGAGAGGGCCCAAGGCTTCCTCCTGAAGTGTCTAACCAATGTTAGAGGATGCAGCAAGGGGACATCCTGTCTGTTCCTCCATCACCTGCCCCTTTTTTGTGCATGTTTGTCCTGAATCTGCTGTTTGCAGGGGGCTGGGAGAGCTGCTCAGGTGCTGGCCACTTCTGCATCTTGCTATTAGGTACTTCCTTGCTCTGTTAAACTGTCCAGACCAATCTCATGAGCTCATGGGGAGTAAATGACTTCTCTGTGACAATGTAATGCAATTAGTGCTAATTGTAGAGCGTGTAACGTCTGCACCACCTCTCTGTAATTACAGCAGGAATTTGCTGGAGAGGAGAAGGGAACTGCATGAGCAAAGCTCAGCTTGGTGCGATGCAGTTTTGGCTGCAGGTTATGGAGCTACATGGGGAAAAGGGAAGAGAGAAGTGATGAGTGGCACTGCAGTGTCGAGTTCTTGCTAAGGAGACGGCCTCAGTTCGTGACAGGGGAGGTTTAGGTTGGACAGGAGAAACAATTTATTCCCATTCAGTGTTGCCAAGTCCTGGACCAGGCTGCCTGGGGCAGTGGTAGGGTCCCAATCCCTGGAGCAGTTTAAAGGCTGTGAAGTTGTGATGCTGAGTATATGGTTTAGTAGTGACCTGGCAGTGCTGGGTTGGACTTGATGATCTTAAAGGTTCTTTCTACCCTAAGTGATTCTGTGATTCTGTCCCTGTGGACTCAGTTGTGCTTTAGCAAAAAGGACCAACCAAAACCCCACATACCCCGGTGGGTCATTGTTTTCTCAGCAGAGAGGCTTGCATTCAGGGGATAATTTGCTGCTGTAAGAGCTTAGAGGGCTCCTTTCTGTCTTCTCTAGGCATGGGCTGGAGCAGGGCTGTGCATCACCCTGTGCTTGGGGCATGTGGCTCTGGTTCCTCCAGGTTCAGGAAGTTGCTTGGCCAGGTCTGCAGAGTCCTGCTTGTACTCTGCTTCTTTTTCTCCTTGCAGTTACCTGATGTGCAGTCAGGGCTGCAGCCACTTGGAAGGTTTGGTGCAGCATGGAAGCTGCACCAAACCTTCTCCCAGGAGCCTGCCTTCTTTGGTGCTTTCTGGGGTGGGTGAGAGTGTCCTGGAAGCTGGGAGCCTCCTCCTGGAGCCTTGATCTGAACAGAAGGTAGAACCTGATACACATGATGGCAGACCTCAGGGGGCTTATAATCTGGGGTCAAGTTTTGCAGTTTGATGCTTTAAATGACATTTGGGAGGATGAAGAGCAACTTAGACCAGGCCTAGCAAAGTGCCCTCCTGCAGATGGTCTACTGTGTGCTACCTTCCTGCAGTCTTGGAAGCAGAGCACACATCGCTGACACAGTGAAACCTGCTGTGTAAAAGAAACCTCTCTGCAGCCTTCCTGGCAGCTGAGCTGACTCAAACCCACTTGTGAGAAGACTTGGGGTTTTAAGTTTTAGGACTTGCTACCTGCTTCAAAAGGCCTCATTAGCTGAGTGTCCTGGCTGGGACACATAGGGTTGCTGGATCCAGCAGCCTGCAGGGTTCAGGCTCCCTCCAGTGCTGTTCTTTTTATTCTGTTCAGCTTGATTAAAATGAGTATTTTTAAAATTAAGCAACACCCACGAATGTGGTGAGACTTGCAAGGCTTAAAAAGCAGCTCCTGAGCAAAAGCAGAGCACAGCAGAGCTGGCAAGGACCAGGAGGGAATTTCATTTCAGCTTTCTGAAGATACGAGGCTGCCTAAATAGTTCCTCCTTGTCTTTCCCAGCACCGATGGCTTAAATCAGCTGCCGATTGCTGTGCTTTGGAGATAAAGGGGCCTGCATGCCCCGTTCTGGAAGCGTTTTCATGCTGAATAAATCTTAGTCTATCTCTTGCCAGCAGCGAGTAGCAGCTCTGTGTCCCTGCGGGCAGAGAGATGGGAAGCTCCTGGGGTTTTTGGTCTTCTTCACCCCAGGTCTCAGCTGCTCTTTATCTTCTCAAATTCCATATCTGTGGATGTTGTAGAGCCAGGGTGTGTGACCAAGGCCACAAAAGGGACCCGTAGCATCCCCCACCACCCAGGTGGGAAAGGGGAGTTCAAGTTTTCCTTGGAAAGTGCCCTCAGAACAAGCTTCACAAGTCTGAAGGATCATCACAGCATCTTCTGCTTCCTGAAGCAGAAATGATCCTGGGGATGGGAGTGGAGACAGGGCTTGAGTCGGATGGGTTAGAGAGGTGATGCTGGATAGGTGCAGGAAGGGATTTGCTGTCATTTCTGTGCTCTGGGGCTCACTGTGTGAGAAGAGCCCCCTCAGCCCCCACTGTGATGCTGCTGAACATCACCTCTGTAAGCCCTTCCCCAAGGCAGAGAGGGGTGCTGCCTGACACTGTGCTTACGAGATCCTTCCCAGTGCTGTGGGGTTTTTATGAAAGGAACCCTACTTTTGCTATCCCCAGGCAGAGCAGGAATGAATTTTGGCTGCCCAGTCCATCCCGAGCCATCCCTTGTGTCTGTCTGCTGAGTCCTGGGAGTTTTCCTTCTTGGAGGAGCCTTTGCCAAAGATTTGCATCAGCTCTCACTCTGCATCCCACCAGCAGCCTGTCTGCCTTTGCAGATGCCCTGCTTTTATTCCTAGAAAGTCCTCACTATTTCTGCTCTGCTCCTGAAGAGCTCCAGCGACGGGGGGCTGCCTCAGCATTTGCTGTGAATCCATCCCATTTACCAGCGAGCGGTTCTCCGAGCCCTTAGCTGGGCAGCCGGGGCGCTGGCAGGCGCTGGCACAGAAGTGACATTTGAGCTGAAGCCTCTCCGGGGGCGTTTTGCGCTGCAGATTTTCCATGCGTCAGTGTTATCTGTGCTGCTAAACGCACCTCTCACCTTGCCACTGGGTGACATCCTGACAGTCATTCTCTCTGGGTACCTTCCCCTGCTAGGGAGGTGGATTGATTCCTCTCACGCATCCCTTACCTTGGGAAGTGGCCTTTAGAACCGGGCAGTGGTGAGATTCTCACTGGACTTGCTCTTTAGTGACTGGTTTTTACCCACCTGGGTTCTCTGAGGGCTGTAAGTTACCAGCAGGGTATGGATCCTCTAATCCAGGTCTGGGGTTGAGTTTGCTGTGCTGGAGCACCAGCAGAGGCAGGAAAGCACCTGCTTGCTCCTGGTCTTGGTGTTCAGGTGTTTGTTCAAGCTGCTGGTTTTTGCTTGGTTTTCAAATTTGGCATCATAATTGTTCTTTAATACGTTAAACCAAAATGCATTTTACAAGCAGCTTACAAGCACAGCATCTCTGGAAGAGAGTCTAGAGCTGTCATTAATCAGAAAATTACAGTCTTGGTGCAGATAACCATATGCTGCTCTGAATTTTGCTTGTAGCCTCTGTTTTAATAATGGATGAAAGCAAAGCTGTACATTGGACATGAGCTTTTTACCCTGGTCCTGCAAACCATACAAAACAGCAAGGGAAATCTGAGAACTGCTGAAGCCCTGGGAGGTTTTTTTTCTCCTCTCCTTTTCTTGGGCTATCTCACCCAGTGTGGTGAGTCTTGTGCACTGAGGAAAGGGCTGCTGTTTTCACTGGGGCCAGGGGAGCTTTCGTGGGCACGCTGCCTTCCTCTCTGGTCAGGGGATGAGAACAAATTCCACATGTGTCTGTTCAACACTCATCTTGTGGGACTGCCCTACGGCTGTGGGTGTCAGCTAAATACAGAGGACTGCTGAGGTTATTTTGATCTTGGATATGGTTTGATCATCATCATCCTCACTAGAGCTTATTGTGAGAAACTGGATAAAGCATCCCTGCATCACATGGAGTTGTGTATCTGGAGGCTAGAAAGACAACGTCCTCTCCACCCCACATGCTCCTCACTTTGCCAGTGGCTCGAAGGGAGGAGAGTGGGTCTGGCTGATTGCAGCAAGAGCCATGACAAAGCTCAGAGGGCACTGATGAACCCAGCAGGATTTCCAGCAGGAAGGGAGAGGGCAGCACTGATGCCTTCCATCAAGGCACCAGAAAAGCTCCTGCAGAAGTTTGACGTCTAAGCAGAGAAGATTAATTCAGGCCAGGGCAAGTGTGGAGAAAGGTTGTGACTGGGATGCAGAGAGTGAGTCTGTGAGGTGGGGCTGGAAGAGCTTGTTTGGCTCTGCAAAATCAAGTCTGAGAGGAGATGTGATTTGTCTTCTGCAAATACGTTGGGTGGGTGAACACCAGGGACAAAGAAAAGTTATAGAAGCTGTTTAAAAGACAGCTCTGTCATAGGAACAAATGGACATGAGCTTGTCCTGAATAAATTCAGGCTGGAAGTTAGGCTTTTAACCACCAAAGCTGGAGAGAGAGAACACCCAACTAGCTCGGAGACGGAAGTTGTTAATTTTGGGAAGAGGTTAGTATCTTGTGGTTGCTTGCAGCAGTGAGAGCCCAGCTGTGTGGGGAGCCTCATGGTCCTCTTCCTTGCCTTTGCTTGGCCCTACCTCTTCAAGAATGCTTCTGGGCAGAGCCCTTGTGTGTTTCTGCACCGGAGAGCAAAATGCTGGTGGTGACATAGTTGATAGCCCTGCTGTGCTTGAGCAAAGGTACCATGAGATGATGGTGCTGTGGCATCCCCAGGACATGCAGCAGCTCAAGTGCATCCTCAAACTGCCATGTGAAGGGTGCACCTCAGTGTCCTGGGCTGTGAAATAACCCCATCAGGCACAATGCAGGAGCACCAGCAGGCTCCTTGGGCCACACTGGCCTCATTTCACTATCGATTTGTGCACTGTCCTGTCTACCTGAATGCCATCTCCAGTGATCTCTGCTGGGCAGAGCTGGCACAGCTCAGTGTCCTGCTTGGTCTGCACCAAGGAATGCTCCTCTCTTCTCAGGGTTGTGGTGGATTTCAGCAGAGCAAACCCAGATTCATGAGAGTAACTGCACCACTGTTGCTAAAAACTGGGCTGTGTCTGGAAATTGCCCCCCTGGAGCATGCAGGGACTTTCAGAAACTTCTGCCTGGACCTGTACAAATCCAGAACCAAAGCAGATGAGAGAGAGAGATCTGTGGCCATGTGAGCTGCTGTGTCACATTCTCGCTTGTTGACTTTATTCTGATATGCAAACAACCCTTAATTAATTCCTCTGACAAACTCTCCTGATGGGAGAGATGCAGTAACCAGCCCCTCTGTGAGCAGCTGCCATGTAGTGTTTGATTTACAGTGTTTGATAATCTAACATTTCTCCAGAAGATCTTTGATGCCCCTTGGTGTTTGTGTCTCTGCAGGATGCTGGAGTACTCCCTGGACCTGCAGAACGTCAGCTTCTCGGCAGTCCGCACCGTGCGTGTCCTGCGCCCGCTCAGGGCCATCAACAGGGTCCCCAGTAAGTCAGAGCCTTATTCTCCTGGCTGTGCCCCAAAGAGAGAAGGGCTTACACAGATGTCTCCCATCTTACATTGCAGCTCAGATGTTCACCCAAGCCTGGCAGTGCTAGGTCCTAACCACCATTCTCTGGTTTCCAGTGCCTGTTACTCTCCTGCTCTAAATAACAGTCCTTGGGACACCTGCCTTGGAGATGAGCCACCAGTCAATAAGCTATCCAGGACTGTCTTCAGACACCTACCTTCCTCATCTGAAGAGGGTCTTAGGAGGTGAAGGGATGCAGGTGATAGGGGCTGATTGCTCCTGCCAGGCAGCACATGCAGAGGGAGCTGAGCCATCCCTCTCCCCTTCTCCCTGTGCTGTCCCATCATTTCCTGGAGAAGTTGGGGTGAGGAAATCTTATCATGCCTGGAGACAGTCACCTGGGAGGTGCTGAGTAGCCTCCTCTTGGCACATCTCTTGCCCTGTTCCCTAGAGCTTATCTGTATAGCCCAAACCCCAACATCACCAGACAAGCCTGGTTTGTCAGGGCATGGATGAGGATCTCAGACTCACCTTGAACAGCAGTGGGTGGCATTACCTAGTTCCAGATGGCAGCAGCTGACAATAACCCAGTGCTGTGCCCGGGGAGGCTTTGGCCATCTCAGCCCCAACAAAGAGCCCAGGTGCTGCGGGTGGTGCTGAGCCCCAGCCCTTGTGGACACTGTACAGAGCAGGTGTGCTGAGCAAAGGTACAACATGGTCCTGGTCCTGCAGCCCTGGGGATCACATGCAGAGCTGGTTTAGCCAAATGAAATTCAAGCCCAAGCCCAGTCTGAGCTACCCTGATGCTCTGATGAGAGCTCCTCACCTTCAGCTCTGTCTGCTGCTGCTGGACGTGCCGGGCTCTGTTTATTTCCCTTGTCCTGACTCTTGAACTTCATCAGGCTCTGCTGCTGCTGTTCAATCACTGTGGTAGCCTCAAAATCCTGTTTGCAATGTTTTTTTTATCCCTGCTGCTTAACTGATGGATGGCTGAATTTATCCACCACTGTCTAACTGGGGGTGTAATTCACTTAATGCATTTTGAGATCCCAGGCAATTTGTCTTGGCTTCTCTGCACCATAGGTACAATGGGATAGAAATGTAAGGTGGGAAAAGCAACACAGAGATTTGCATGGTGATAGATGTGGTAGCCACAGAAAGTCATCTCAGTTAATTAGGAGTAGATGCAAGCTGGTTGTTCCCCAGTAGAAGAGCTGAAGAAAATCCCTGATAGAGGAGGTGACAGTATCAGGAAGAGAGAAAACAGTATCAAAGTAAAGGTGCAAAGTAAAGCTTTCTTTAAATGAAAATCAATGTTAAAGAGTGAGAGAATGCAGAAGATGGAAAAAGAAGGAGAGGGAGAGATGAGCAGAGTATTACAGAGATGTCAGATGAAATCAATTTTTTTTGTGTGTAAATGTCAAGCTGAAGTCACCATCAATTTGTCTTTGTTACAGAACTGCCTGTTCCTGGGCTTGTGAGAATGAACTGCCAGAGAGAGTCCTGCATTGTAGGGGAGAGAGGGGATGTAGGGCAGCTGAGGAGAATCAGGGAAGGAAGGGAATTTTAATACATGCTAAGTGGGGAAAGAAATGCAGCTGTGCAAGGGAGAACATCAGAGTTTGGTCTCAGGGAATGGAGGAGATGTGTAATTGCAGGAAAACTTCAGGAGAAGAGGACTCGAGATAGAGAGTGCCAGGAAAGGAGCAGGAGAGGTCAGCGGTGTGCCTGGGAGTGGGGCACGGAGGGAGGGACTGCTGAGGGCCGTGGTTAGATGGCTGCAGCTTGGCAGTGGTGGTGGAATTGTGAGCTCCAGGGGAGTGGTTGGACTTGATGATCTCTGATTCTGTGGTCCCAGGGACTTTGGAGGGAAACCAGAGTGGGACTGGAAAGCTGTGGGTGTTTGCAAGGCACATGCATGTGGCAAGGACGCTGGCTGGGAAGGCAGTGGAAGTGACATACCTGGAACAAGAAAATTCAGTGTGGACTTCTCTCTGCTTCAGGTATGCGCATCCTGGTCACACTCCTTTTGGACACGCTGCCCATGCTGGGGAATGTCCTGCTCCTCTGCTTCTTTGTCTTCTTCATCTTTGGCATCGTGGGAGTCCAGCTGTGGGCAGGTTTGCTCAGGAACCGCTGCTTCCTCCCCGAGAACTTCAGCATGTGAGTCTGTGCCTCCAGTAGACAAGGCCCTGGTCTCCCTGCTCCCAAATGCTACTACAGCCCTTGCTCAGTCTTTGATGGCTGTTCTGTTGATCTTCAGCGTTCTGGCACCTTTCAGTGGATTGCTTTCAGATGTTGATTCCCCAGAGGTGACCTAGCCACACCCACACTTGGATGGAGAATTCCTGCAAGCCCAAAGCTCTGCTCTCACGCATGGCAAGACCATGCTGCTGTTGCTGCTGTGCCTAGGCTGGATGTTGGGTCTAGAGCTGGCCTTTTATTCTCTCCCATGTGTTGTCTCATCAACTGCCACCCTTCTTGTGGGTTGTGCCCTTGAGGGGCAGTTGGGAGAGTCATTACCAGGGCGTATCCCTGGTAAGTGAATGGCAGCAGCATGGAGGGACTGCCTCACCATTGAGCAGGTCTGAGGGAGCTACAGGTTTGGGTGCTGTTTAATTGAGCCAGAATTCCAGGGGTTTAGATAAGCTTTGAAGGGTATTAAAGGCAATTCTGCAGGAATTAACTGGGCTGAACTAGGCTTAAAAATATCTTCACAAGCTTTAGTGGGAGTCCTGGCAGCATTGAGCAGATAGCTGTGTGCAGAGCCAGAAGCCAGTTCCTGGCTGGCTCTCCCCTGAAGGGTGTTTTTGCCTGGTTTGCTGTGGTGAGGCCACCCTCAGAGGGAATTTAGAGCTTATCTCTGTTCTGAACAGGCACTGTGAAGCTGCAGATGAAGGCTCTGTCTCTGGTTTTCAGGAAGCTTGGGAGGTCCTTGTACATAGAGTCTCCCCAGGCAATTCTCAGCATCTCCAGGAGGACAGGAGATGCAGGAACTTAAACTGATTTCCATCTTACTGCAGCCAAGACGTTTCAGAGAAGCCTTGCTGGGCTGAACCCTGCTCTTAGTCCCCTGAAGTCAAAGGCAGAGCCCTTCCAATTGGAGTGAGTCTCAATAATGTCATCAGAGGGCTCCTGAGCAGCCAAATGCACTGCCTAGGTTGGGAACATCATCCCAGCTGGTGGGGCCGGAGAGAGCCCCTGGGGATTCCTTTTAGGTCCAGAATAAGAGATGTCAGATGGAGCTGCTAACACTGTTACCATGCCAGATCTCCTGCAATTGGTGTGCAAACCCCAGCCCTGTCTGGACTCTTCCAGCCCCTACACGGTGGATTTGGAGCCATACTACCAGACTGAGAACGAAGATGAGAACCCTTTCATCTGCTCCCAGCCCCGGGAGAACGGGATGCGCTACTGCCGGAGCATCCCAACACGGAGGGAAGAGGGCCTGGAGTGCACCCTGGATTACTACTCCTACAACGACACCACCAACACGTCTTGTGTCAACTGGAACCAGTATTACACCAACTGCTCTGCTGGGGAGCACAACCCCTTCAAGGGAGCCATCAACTTCGATAACATTGGCTACGCCTGGATCGCCATCTTCCAGGTGAGCCCTGGCTGCCGGTGTCACACGTGGGGACACAGCCAGCCATGCCCCTGGTGTGCTCCAGGGGGCTGCACAATGCCACTCTGGGGGGGTCTTTTGCACCAGCAAGCACTTCTGCTGTAATGCCTGGGTGCTCAAAATGCCAGGAATACAATTTTATGCCCGCTTTGAAATTGTCTCCATCTCATGCGCCAGAATCTGAACCCTGTGAGCGCAGCAAGGCCACTCTGCTGTGGAGCAAAGCCTAGAGACTGCTCTTCCCTATGCAAAATGCAGTAGGGGGCCATAGGTCCAGCTGGAAAAGAAGGGCTGAGTTTAACCTGGGCAGCTGGTGATGTGGGTGTTTGCATTGTAAGAGAAGGATTTCACTCCTTGGTGTCTTGTACTGTTGCTTGTGCACTTGGTGGTGTAACTGAGCCTTGCTGGGTCTGTTTGCCCTTCCTGTCTCCATCAGGTCATCACGCTGGAAGGCTGGGTGGACATCATGTACTTTGTCATGGATGCACACTCCTTCTACAACTTCATCTACTTCATCCTCCTGATCATTGTGAGTGGACTTAGGGAAACATGGGGGTCCTCCTGGCATTTGAAGAGAGATGAGTGGAGTGACCTAGAGCAACAGGGTAGAAAACACAGTGCACATAAAAACTGAGGTAGAAGCCAGCCTGGTGGAAGACAGGCAGCTTCAGTATGACACTACTGCAGCTGCATGTTCCGCAGGGGTGAAGGAAGGAACAAACCATGTGCTCAAGCTATGGCAGATGCACTCCTGTTGTTGCTGCTTTTATTACTTCTTTGCTCGTGCTCTAAGGTCCTCTCTTGGCTGTCACCTCAAATTTAGTTGAAAAGTAGGTGAACTTCCCTTGGTCATGCTTTGAGCTCTGGAAAGGAAAGAGGCTGTACAGAAATTGCCCCATATTGAAGAACCCAACCCCTTGGTCCTTGGTGCAGAGGAAGCATTTCAGCAAAATGGTCCCAAATTTCAGAGGGCTCATTAAGAATGGAGGGAAGAGATTACTGCCCACAGCCCACCCACACTTGACAACATCATCTGAGACCACCCACAAAGGAGCCAACAAAGATTTTGTGGGGTGGGTTCCATGATGGGCTTCATCTATGCAAGCTCAATTGTTTCCTGTGAGTGGCTGAGCTGTTGTCTAGACTCCCTTCATCGTCAAAGGGAGAAAAATAAGTGCTTTAAGAGAGTGATTCATCTCCGAAGGTAGACATCCAAAATAAATTACATGCATTGCAGACTTGATGTGCCTGTTTCTCTCTTGACTCTAAAGGATCATTAGGAACCTCACTCAGATGTAGCTGAGATAAGTGAGATGGGTCTCTTCTTGCTGGATAATTGGACTGAGTCCAGCAAAAATAGCAGCACGTTGTCCATTAGGCTCTTGTAGGGATTTCTGCTCCTTGTCAAACTAGGACTCAAAGCCTGATGAGAAGGTAGGAGGTTGTTTAGTCCATGATGCTTTTCCTAGTTTCCCCAAACCAGAAACACTCCCTTGCTCTCAGCATCCCTGGAATGACAGAGAGGAAGGGCGAGCGGTACTTTTCCAGCTGCTGTGCCAGCAGTCCGTTAGCATGTCAGTAATTCTCCGTGATCCATGCTGGGCTCTGCAGAAGGCAGAAACTCATGAAACCCTGGTTGGAAATCAAATCTCCAAGCTGTGGGTACAGGCTGCTGATGCCCTTGCGTAACAGTCACCCACGAATTGCGTTAGCAGGGGCAGGCTCTGCTCGCCAGCTGCCCATGCGTTGCCGGGGCACTGTTAGAGGGCTCCCTGCCTTCATCCCAGCACTGCTAATTGTCATAATTACAACCACTCTCTGTGGAGAGAGAAAAGCACCATCCTGCAGAGCAAAGGGGGTTGTCAAAATTATCTTCTCTCATCTTTGATCTCTGACATCCTCCATGGAGAACTGGTGTGGAAGTCCTGGGGTGGGGGGCTCAGGAGTGAGTGAGAACTTCAGTGGACCTGGCTGGTGGCCCTTGCCAGGTGATGCAGGGGAAGGGGCTGGCTGGGGTTTGCCTCTGGCTTCCTGTGCTGGAATGTGGGGTCAGGCAGATCTATGGAGTGGGCACGACCACCTGGAGGTGACTGGTGGCTCCTGTCCCCTTAGGTGGGCTCCTTCTTCATGATCAACCTATGCCTGGTGGTGATAGCAACACAGTTCTCCGAGACAAAGCAGCGAGAGAGCCAGCTGATGAAGGAGCAGCGCGTGCGCTACCTGTCCAACGCCAGCACCCTCGCCAGCTTCTCGGAGCCAGGCAGCTGCTACGATGAGCTCCTCAAGTACCTGGTCTATATTGCCCGGAAAGGCAGCAAGCAGCTCGTGGAGGCCTACCGGGTGGCGGGCGTGAGGATGGGCTTCCTCACCAGCCCCACCAGCAAGGCAGGGGCTGATCGCTGTGCCAGGAAGCACCGGAACAAGAAGAGGCCCTCCGTGCATCACCTCATCCACCACCATCACCACCACCACCACCACTATCACCTGGGCAATGGGAACCTGCGGGCACCCCGCGCCAGCCCGGAGATCAGTGATGTGGAGACTGGCTCCCTCCACAATGGCACCAACCGGCTGGTGCTCCCCTCCTTGGCACCAAACCCCCACGGGGCCCCCAGCACCACTCCCAGCACCACCGAGTCTGTCCACAGCATCTACCACGCTGACTGCCACTTTGAGCCAGTGCTCTGCCAGTCATCCCTGTCACAACCAGGCCTGGGCTTGCCGAGCCCAGAGGGGATCCCCCAGAACATAGTAGGCAGCAAGGTGTACCCCACGGTGCACCCCAGTACTTCCCACGAGATACTGAAAGAGAAGAACCTGGGGGAAGCAGCGGTGGGTGCTGGGAGCAGCACCTTGACTAGCCTCAACATCCCACCCGGGCCCTACAGCAGCATGCAGAAGCTGCTCGAGACGCAGAGCACAGGTGAGCCTGGGGGTGGCTGTTGGTCTGGGGGTGCCTTGCAGAAGCATGAGCTGTGAGCTGACTTCTTGCTCTGAATCTTTGCAGGGTTCTTCTCGGTCCACGTTCTGGAGAAAGGTGATGGCTTTCCAGGTGAGGCCAATGTGATTCTTCTGCCCTACCTCATGCATCTGATAGGCAAAAGCAGGGGCGAGGTTTTGGCCTCACTCATCTCATGCTTGCAAGAATCGAAGGGAAAGGAACATTTTCAATGAACTTATTTCCTTTCCCATTCGCATCTCTCCCCCAAACCAGTTTATTCTGCAATTATAGGAAACACTTCCCAAATCCCTGCACTCCCAAAATCAGGTGAAACTGGGCTCAGTAAAACATTTCCTGTAGCTTTCCTGGATCAGGGATTCATGCAAGGTGCTCTTCCCTCCTCCACATCCTTATTTTGGGGAGTTCGGGTCAGTCTAGTGCACACCTTCTCTACCTCCAAGAAGAATTTCTGGCCAAGCTTTGTCAGCAGGTCAATGCTTTTTCTACCCCACTGCAGTGGCATTGACCTTTCCAGCCAGGTACTGTGCTGGGAAGAAACCAAGCCCTGCCCCCAGCCCAGGGCTGCCCAGGGATTAAATACAAAGAGCTGGGGTCTGAGTTGGTTTAGCGCTGGGTTCTTTGCACTGCAGTTGTGAGAGGGTCAGGAGAGTGCTTGGTAGATATCCTCTCCCCTTGCAGCTAGCTGGTGGGATTTTGGGAGAATATATCCCACTGGTATTGTCACCCAGGAGCCACCTGCAACTGCTGTTGTGTGGAAGGATGCTGGTGATTTGAGAGCATCAGCAAACGGCAGGAGCAGGGAAGGAGGGGGCTCGTGGTGGCACTCTTGGTAGTTCCAGCCTGGACCTGCCAGGCCCAGGAGGGCGGATAGCTTTCTGCCAGCTGTGATGGCCAGAAGTGTAATGAGGTGGGTCAGGGTCCTGGGCTGGTAGCAAGGCCTGGGAGTAGCAAAGAGGGGTTTGTAACTGGGAAGAAAGTGGTCAGACAGCCCAGGTTTTGCCTAGGGCTCTTTAACCCTGCAGGAAATGCCTGTGGTGTCCAGGACAGCAGCTTGGTGCTAACAGGGACAGGGCATTGCTCCTCTGCCCCATCCTGGCTCATAGGCTGAGCTGCCCCCTTGATATTTCAGGTCCCTGCCAAAGCTCCTGTAAGATCTCCAGTCCCTGCACCAAGCTGGACAGTGACTCCTACAACCCCGAGAGCTGCCCGTACTGCCTCAAGGCGCTGGCAGGCGAGGCCGAGCTGCCGGACGAGGCAGGCGACTCGGACAGCGACGGCGTCTACGAGTTCACACAGGACGCTCGCTACAGCGACCAGCGGGACCCGCGGCGGGGCGGAGCCGGGGCCCGGAGGGCCAGCCGGGTGCTGGCCTTTTGGCATGTGGTGTGCGAGACGTTCCGCAAGATCGTGGACAGCAAATACTTTGGCCGCGGGATCATGGTGGCCATTCTCATCAACACGCTCAGCATGGGCATCGAGTACCACGAGCAGGTGAGCGCCGTCCCGGCTGCTCGCAGCGGCGATGCAGGCGAGGTTGTGGGTCTGACTTCGGCCGCGGGCAGAATGGTTTGGTGTGAGCCCCCACATCCCAGCCCTGCCTGGCACCATCCCCAGACCACCATCAGGTGGGCAGCACTACATGTTGCTGGTTTCTGTGGTGTAGGGGCCAGGCAGCCGTTCGCCACTAGGTTTATGCCAGCCCCGCAGCGCTGGCGGCTGCAGGCTGTGGGGTCAGTGCAGCTGCAGTCAGGGAAGTCTATTGAATTTGCGGTCCCTGCAGGGGAAGTAACAAATGCCTCTGCTTCCCCGGTGAGCGCTGCGGCAACAGCAAGCAGCTCCTCACTGGCTGCTTCTCTGCTCGGTTATCTGACCCCTCGCAGGCAAGAGGCTGCCCCAGCCATAGCCTCTCCCACTCGGCACCCGGCAGAGCGTTTCCCTAGACAGCGTCGTTATGGAAAGGAGCTGCCTCGTTCTTCTTGCAATGTCTCCCTAGGGATGACAAGAGCTCTGCTCTTAGGGAAGCTTTTCCACGGCTTGTCCTCATGTAGGTTTTGTGGCTGCTGCCGTTCGCACGCCTGGTGTGGTGCCCTTGGCCCTGCCACAGCTGTGGGGGGTGCCTTGGTGCTGCCGATGCTTGCTTGGAGCTGTCTGGGGGAAGACTTTGTAGTGGGATGCTGAGATGCTGCAAAATCCCTCTTGTGGCTGAGGGCTCCCAGCAGGCCTGGCCATCCCTTTCCTAGTCTCTGCTGGGACCTCCTTCACCTGTTCAGTCATGGCTCTTTTCTCCCTTCCTGGCATGCTCATGGTCACTCAAAGCTTGCACACAGAGGCCTCTCTCCCATAGCTCCCAGTGATGGCTGCAGATCAGCTCCACATTCCTGTGTCCTTTCATGGCATTAATGCCTCAGTGGCCAAGAGCCAGGGAGCTGTGGCTGTGCTCAATGTGTCCCTTCCAGCCAGCACCTTCTCCCTGATGCCCTGGGTGCAGCCTGGCTGGCTAACCGCTCTCTGCAGTACACATCCAATGCTGACATGCTCTGAAGTCCTGCAGATCTCATCTTCATGTGATGCCCTTGGTGGAAGCTCTGCAGGGAAGCCTGAGTGATTCCATCATTATTTAATGATATTGGGAATAGCAATTCCTGAGAAACTGGGATGAGGTAGCTGGGGAAACTGACAACAGTTCTATGCCTCCTTTGGCTGAGAGGTGGAAGTGGATCCACCCTGTCTTTGCTGTGACTGTCCAAGGGGTGGAAGGTCAAAGCTTGTTCATCAGGAGTGTCTTTGGGACATGCTGGTGTAGCCTCCCATCATGCATGCACCAAGGGGACCATCCCACTTGGGATGGGTAGTTGAGCAAGCTCCCATCATCAACTGCCCTAAAGGCAACACAGAGACTTAATTCTTTGTCTTGTGGGAGGTTGGGAAGCAGGGTGCCAGCCTCTGCCCTGGCCAGCAGTGAGCCCCATAGGCAGCTGGATGGGAACTGGCAGAATTTCATGGTGGCTTTCAGGTAGGAAGATGGAGGGAGTTGATAAGTGTGGGGAGACTCCAGATGCCATGGGTGTTTGCTTTCTTTAAGAGTATTTTGAAGCTGCTGCTGCTCTAGATTCCTCCCTTCTGGGCCATGGGAGAGAATAGCAGAGCCTGGCTTCAGGAGCTCCTCCACTTGGAGTCGCAGCAGGGAGCAGAGAGCAGGGAGATGTCTTCTGTGAGCTTGGGAGGTTTACAGTCTGCAGCTCCATAATCTGACAGTTATGAGAGCAGGAATTAGAGGGGGGAAATGCTGGTCCAGGCCTTTCTGCAGGGATCATAAACACCAGCATGTGATGGTTGTTACTTTTTCTTTTAGAAGAGCCCTTCCTAAAAGCATAGCTGATAACCACACCACAGTTACCTTCCTTGGCTGATGTCTGCAAAGATGTGGGGGGACTTGAGGAGTGTCTGACTCTGAGACTCTCTAGATTAGACTCTCTGCTTCTTTAATGAATATTTACCTCCTGGGCTTTTCACATGAGGCCACCCTGAGCATGCTGGGCTATATGAGGAGAGAGACCTTCAGGACATGTTTTATGGTGCTGTGTCTCGTGTTGTTCACCAGCACCTTGCTGAGAGGAGAGGACATGTTAGCAGCTACCATGTGCAAGAGAGGATGGGCTGGTGGTTACTCTGGGAGGAGGAAGGCTTCTGCCCTTTCATCTGTCCCCAGCAGTGCTGGATGGGATTTGGCATCTCTGGAGCTACCAGCCTGCAGTTGAACACAGGAGCTGGTCAGCTGAGATCCTCATTATAGCCATAGGAGAAAAATATCCTCTTCTGGAGGCTTTGCATCTCCCCGTGGGACAGACATCCTGGAGGGACCTGCTTTTGTCCATAGAAGATGATGCCTAGAACACTGATGCAGTCTTTCAGCTGCTTGCTGGACAGGCTTATCAACCAGAGAAGGGCAGACTGGGGTATTTAGGGTGAAGGTGGTTCTTTGAAGGCACATCAAAATGAGTGGGAATTGGGAGTATGGAAACACTGGCCCCAGTCTCTTGCAATTTGTTTGTGTTCACCCAGCAGTGAAGCCTGTCAGAGTGCACACCCATGGCCAGGGGTGCTGGATGCACATAGCAAAGGCAGTTCATGTCCCTGGGAGTTCACCTCCTACCTTAGAACCTTCCATCTTGCAGCTCCTCTCCATAGGCCACCTCCCACAGTAAGGTCATTGTTGACTATTAACTTTTCATTGTATGGTTGGAGGCTCAGGAACTGGGTTTCCTCTAGGCTACTCCTGCCACGAGCCTGTGAACTTTCTCCCTCAGCATCAAGTTTCTGCTGCGTGGTTTCTGCACATGCCTGAAGCAGTAGGTACAGCTGACCAGGCTGAACCCTCAGTTTGTGCCCATCTTCCTCTCCCATCCACCTCTGACTCTTGCCTTTCTCATGAGTGCTGGGAGCAGTGGGAGGAGAGTGGAGCAGTGTGAGGTGCTCAGAGCTCTCACCACGTCACGGCTGCTGGGCAGCAGTGTGAAATTTTCCATCAGGGAAATGACAAGCAGATTGCTGTGGATTATTAATGTGACTGCTAAATAGTTTGTTTTTCTACAGAGCTGAAGCAAAATGCAGGTAGAAACTATTAGCTTTGGGGAGAGGAACATAAAGGTGATTTAGAGGTAGGCTCCAGGGGATTTTAAAGACAGGGTTGAACCAATTGCGGATCCGCCTTAGGGAAGCTGAGCCTCTGCAGCGCCGCGGGTTCAGGCGGCTGGGGCTTTGTGAGGGTTTGTTCTGCCACAGAGCAGGAGCAGAATGTGCTGCTGATCCAGAGGCTTTCTGTGCTGCTTTCCCCCAGCCCTGGCTGGGAGCCAGGCCCTGTTCCATAATGTGATGCTTTTTTTTTCCCTCTCCAAGTCCTTCCTTGGGGTGAAATGGAAAGGCTTCAGTGCGAGGCGTGATGTTGGACTCCTTAGCAGGGGAAAGAATTCGGCAGGGGCTTCCTTGAGGAAGGGCTTTGGGGTTTTGTTTTTGTTTTCAAAATCTGGTTTGCATTGAGCTGCCTGGCTGCTCCAGGTTTCCTCGCCTGAACTCGGGCTGTGTGAACTATCCCCCACATCCTCCTGTGTAAACAGCGCTTGAATTTCAGCTGCCGCCTCTGCGCTGTTTTGCCATTGTTAACGTAACGAGAGACTGCCCCAGAGCTGCCTTTGGTTCAGATCCATGGCTGCAGCTTGTGGGGACTTGCATCTACAGTGGTCCAAACCTCAGATGTTTCTGAAGGAAAAGGAAATTGCTCAGACCAGCAGAGAATCTTCTGTGAATTCTTTAAAGCAAATTGGAGATGGCAGGGTGAACACTGGAGTGTGTCCAAGGAAGAGCAGCGAAGCTGGTGAGGGGCCTGGAGCACGGGTCTTGTGAGGAGCAGCTGAGGAAACTGGAGTTGTTTAGCCTGGAGGAAAGGAGGCTGAGGGGAGACCTTCTGGCTTTCTACAGCTCCCTGAAAGGAGGCTGGAGCCAGGTTGGGGTCAGTCTCCTCTCCCAAGTAACAACTGATAAGAGGAAATGGCCTCAATTTGTGCCAAGACTGGTTTAGATTGGACATTAGGAAAAATTTCTTCCCTGAAAGGACTGCCAAGCCCTGGGATAGGCTGCCTGGGGAAGTGGAGGTGTCACCATCCCTGGAGGTATCTAAAAGATGCAGGGGTTTAATAGTGCACTTGGGAGTGCTAGGTTAAGGGCTGATCTCAATGATCTTAAATGTCCATCCCACCCTAAATGATTCTATGACTCTTTGGGACAGCACCCAAGGAGAAAAGCTCATCATCCATGGGAGGGAATTCTTCAAGGAAGTGAGAAGAGGTGGTGCCTGACATCCCCCTAGAAGGGGGGTAGGCGGTGGAGAATTCCCAGCTCCAGCAGGGCATTGTAGGAATTCACAATGCAGTAGTGCCAGGAACCAGGTGTGCAGACTCCATCTGCAGAAGGCAGGAGCAGCCTCAGCCCATGGCAGTCTCTCAGCTGCATTCCTGCTGCAGCCTGCTGCAGGGCCTGAGTACACATGCTGCAGGGGATTGATGGTGTGGCTGCTAACACTGTGATTGCACACTACTGCAGCATGGGCACACCAGGCACTTCTGCCAAACATCACAGGGAGTCCCTGGCAAAAGGCTTTGGAGTGGCTGTTTGTGTAAATAGCAGGGGCTGGAGAACACAGGAGACTTGCTGATCGGTGCCAGAGGATGTGCAGCTCTCAGGTATCCAGGATGGTGGAGAGGGGAGGTGAAGGGTCAGCAGCAGCATTAGGAAACCTGTACATCCCTTCAATCACTAAGGCAGCCTGTCCCCATGCAATCTGCCTCTGTCCCTGGTTCTTCCCAGGAGATGGTCTCATGGTCATTCACCATCTTCTCTTCCTATTGATAACCCCACTTCCACTTTGTTGCATGTCCCTTGTCTCTGTTTAACTCCATTACACATCTCCCCCAAGCCAGGTCCTCCTAGCCAAGCCATCAAAGCCTTCGCGGTGCAGTGAGGCTTCCCCTCCTTCAGCTCTGCTGCCTTTGCCCAATGCAGGCCTTGTAGCTGGGGTCAACTGCTCATTGCTGCAGCTGCTCAGGGCACTCCCAGGACTGGAAAAGGAGGTGCCCTGTAGATCTGCATGTGCTGGATCTAATTAGCTCCTGCTTATGCAGAATTATTTTTATTAAGGGTTAGTTGTTGAAGGCTGGAGGAGCCGAGTCAGCACTAATGGAAGTCATCAGAGCTGTTAATCACGGGGATCACCGACTGCAGAACAATCTCTCTCTTTGTCACTGGGAACAGTTCTTCTTAAGCACCTCAAGGGTTCTTCCTCTCCTCAGTGATGTGAGGGGTTTGTGAGGTCTTGTTGGAACTGGTGTGCTTTGATTGTCTCGCTCAGGAAGCTCTTCCAGAGTGCTGTGCAAAATACAGTGGGACCACAGCCCTCATAGTCATCAGAGTGAATAGGCTGTGCCTGCCAAGCAGACTTTGTCCTGGGTCTGGAGACTGAATGCTTTGAAAAGTAAATCAGATTTCAAGTGATTGGAAAGTGTGTGTGGGTTTTATCAGATAATTCCATTCCCTGCATGCTTTAGGGATGAGCCTGTGTGGATTCCTTGACATCTACTAAAGTTTTCTTCAGCTCCCTGGATGAGGAGCTGTAAGTGTCAATCCTTTCCTGTTAATTTAGCTCTGAGGCTGGCAACACTCGGGCTGCCTCAGATCCTATCGTTTGAGCTGTTGTTTCAGCTGCCATCTGTACCCTCCTGTTATCTCTGCTCAGGCAGTGCTGAGAAGACTCCAGCTTGGTGGAATGGCAAGATGATGTCTGCTTCATCCCCGTGCAGATGAGAAATCACTGCTGGCTGCAGAGAGCCAGGCACTGTGGTGCTGTTCTGCTTGGGTGGGAGCCAGCAAACTCAGCGAGAGCTTGTGGAGCATCCTCAGCTTGCACCAGCAAATGCTTTTGTCTGTAGGCGTTCCTGATTGATTGTTGGTGGTGATTTCCCAGGGATCAGTCTATTGTTTTCTCCATCTCTCCTGGTAGAGGTTGGTTCCAATGCCCATGACTCTGCCCTGCTGCCACTTGGGTCCTCACAGAGCCCCTTGGCACCTTGCTCAGCCCCCAGCAGGAGCAGGGACAGGAGCTGAGTACATTTCCCTCCTCTCTGCTGGATTTCAGCCCTTTGTTGTAATTGTGGTTTTGCTGATGTTAGGAAAGGACCAGCTCGTGGGTCAGTGTTGGAGACAGTGCCACAGCACCAGAACCCTGGCTTCAGCAGAACTCTGCAGGAGCTGCACAGGCACAGCCTTTGGCTCTAGCTTTTTTGTTTCCTTGCTCCCCCAGAGCCTTCTCCAGTACTAAATGGGGAGATAAGTTTCATACTCGGTTTAGATTAACTAGAAATAGAGGGCTTTAAATCTCAAGTACTTACAAGGTGTGACCAAGTGGAAATGCAGCTTTTGTTCAGCTTAAGCTCCTCCAAAACCTGGGCAGAGGGATGAGCCAGATCATGTTTTTCTTGCATTTTCTGGGATAATATTCATCCAGAAATCTCAAGCTGAGAGAGATAAGGATTTCAGACAAGACTGTCAGCCGTGCCTCCTAAGAGTGGTAAAGAAAGCCCAGCCCCAGGGCTTGGTGGTGCAGAGCATGGTCTGCAGATCCTGTTTGTGGTCCTGGGCAGGTATAGTTCATGGAGGTCCCCTCAAGGTTTGTTGATGAAGTTCTCCATTGTGCTTGAGCCTCATGCCCTCATCTGCACTCCAGGCTCTGGGTGGACAGGAGGCCATGGCACACAGCTCCATATGGGTGAATGGGGCTGGAGAATTCAGTTGGTGGCCGTGGCTGCTCAACAAGGATGTGGAGAGGAAGGTCTTGCACTAGAAGGTGCCATGTCCATGGGACTCACCTTCTTTCTTCTGCAGGTGTTGGGTGGGAAAGGACATTTGTTGGTCAGAAAGGAAAAGAGCAGGTGGCAGGTGAGGAGATGAGCAGTGGTGGAAGGGAAGTCTGTCCTGTGCAGACAGCTCTGCTTCCTCCCAGGTGAAAGCTGCATCCCTGCCTTTCTTACGGTATTGCCTGCACTCAGCCCCTAACAAGATCCTCCTTCCCATGCAGTGCTGGGATGCTGCTGGACTTGTTCACTTGTCTGTCGGAGTAATTTCCTTCTAATAAATGCCTGTAAATCCTGAACTTGCCAGCAGTCCTCCTGAGCCCTGAGCATGCTGCCCTTTCCATGTCTCAAGCCCCAGGAGGAGCAGAGCCTTCCGAGGTGTTTTCTTTAGGCAGTTTGGTGCAGGGTGAGCAGAGGCAGCCTCTGGCTCTGCCAGGCTCTGATTGTCACCAGAGCCTGATGCCTCCCAAGGAGCCCCCAGGACACAGAGTCTCATGGCTGAGAATGTCATGGCCTGAGGGTCTGTCCATGAAGCAGTGAGTAGCTCTGGACCTACGAGGGGCCGCATTTCCCCCAGGGAACCAGGGCTCAGCAGGTGCATCAAGGCAGGGAGGGGAATAATGTGGGTGCCATGGGGGCAGAGCGTGGAGAAGGTTGACTGAGGACACAGCCATGAGCTACAAATGATGGGGAATCAGGTATGGGAGAGGGCAAAGAAAGGGCACCTCATTTGGTTAATGAATAGCTGCTTCCCTTCGCCAGAACTGGCTGTGTGTTGCCCCAGGACTGGTGGTCTGGCTTCCGTTCCCAGACACCCTGATATGTGCCTGCACCCTTGTGGAGGGTGGGGAGGCTCGTAACAGAGCAGCCTAAATTGGCAGTCCTGTCTTTGACCCATCTGATTTTTTTTTCTTATGTATGTATATTAAAAATCTGCAAGTGATGAGTCAGTAAAATGCTGGTGGTGTTTCCTGTGAAATAGCTGAGGTTGGTATTTTCTTTCTGTGTTATTTTTCCTCAGTTACCATGGCAATGCTTTCAGAAGGGTTCCTTCTGCAGCCATTCAAATGGTTTAGAACTTTTCATGGTCTTCTGGAGCCACTCACAAAAGAAGAGCCCTCGGGATCAGGAGGAATCTGCCTCTTGGCCAGCCATCCCATCCCTCCTTCTGTGCTGTGGCGAGACAGAGTGGTTTTTCTATTCTGTTTCATTGTTAGCAAGATAGAGAGGAAAGACCCTGGGATGTTTCTGCTCCTTTGTGCTGACATCCCCAGGGACAGGGGCTGGGCACAACCAGGCTTGGCTGCAGTCTAGCCAAGAGGGAGATGGGGATGGATGGGCCCAGGCCAGCCATGCCTATGCCGCTGGATGTGAGTCTGATGATGATGAAGAGCCTGTGCCATGCCTTGTATGGGTCATGGCTGGAGGAAGGCAGGAGCAAAAGCTCTGCACTATCTGCCAGGGCCCTTGGTTGCACTCTGTCACACAGCAGGGTTTGTCTTTCAGCAGCTGGGGAAAGCAGCCCCTGGGGCTTGGCTTCCAGTGGCCCCAAACCCTGTCCTCACCTTTTCCTCCACTTGTTGCCCTCAGCCTCACTTGCTGAGCAGACACATTGCAGGCCCTGGCACAGGGAGGAGCAGTGTGTGCCTCCACTCGAGGCAACCTCGTGACCTCAGGACATCCTCCCTTGCTGTCCTGTTTGGTGCCAGGCAGGAAGCAAAGGACGTCCCCTCCTTGCTGTGGCTCACACCTTGTCAGGCAGGGTCATGTCTGGGTGGGTGCCCATGGTGGTTACAGGGGAGGCTGCCCTGTCTGCTCCTTTTCTGTGTGCTGCCAGAGCTCATCAGGGTGCTGTGGGTACAGCCTCGCCATCAGAGAGCTAACAGGGAGTGATGTATCCAGGACACCACCTCTGTGTCCAGTGAGGCGAGGTGTCCTGGAAACAAAATCCAGTGTTTACAGAGGGCTCATGGATGAGATGCTGTGTGGTGCCACAGCTGAACCACACTTGCAGCAGTTCCCCACATCACCCAGCTGCACCCTGCCAGCTCCTCCCAGTGCCATCTCCAAACAGGAGGTGCTCAGGAGGCACAAGTTTCATTAAGCCGCACCGTGAATACTCTGTCCCTGCTGGGCTGGTCAGGTTTACCGTGTCAGCTCCCGTGGGGACAAGATATGGGGAGTGCTGGGCACTGCTGGTGCTGGGCACTGGCTGGGCTGTGTCTTCAGGGATGCTGAGATTCAGCAGCACGGTCACAAGGGGTGAAAAACAGCCTTCAGGCCCCAGGTTAGTGGTGCTGATGGATGGGAGGCAAAGCTCCTGGGAACACGAGACTGTTCCAGCAGCATTGCTGCGGTGATGGTCACAGCACACATCCTGCCTTGGTGCTGGGCACTCACCAGTCAGCTGGCATTTTTTGTAGGCTGATGTAGGGTTTGGATTATTGAAATCACCCTCAGATGCAGCCTGGCATTGCAGCTCTCAGCCTGTTTATTGCTTCTGTCTGAGTGCTCCCACAGGTGTGTGCCTTTAACTGGGACTATTCAATGTTGGGAGTTGCAGCATTTGTGCTTTGGGTCCGGGTCAGGAAGGAGTTGATTTGGGCTCTATGCCCAGGGTGTTTGGCAAGCTCTAGCCAAGAAATCTGTTCCTCAGTGAGGATGTTGGAAGGTGCAGGAAGTGTTCAACACTCCTTTGTTTTATGATTTTTTTCATTACTTTTTCTTCACAATGCTGCTGTTCCCCCCCCAGGAGTCCAGTACCTGGTGTGCTTAAGGGCTTCAGTGAGCTGTGCCGGCCCATTGCCGGGCATCTCGGCACTGCCTACGCAACCTTGTGGCCACCTGCCAGCAGGACCTTGGCTCCTCCTGCTAGTGAAGCCTTTAAGCAGAAACAGGAGGTTACGGCTGTGTGCTGGGGTTAAACGGGGAGAGGGGATTTGGAGCTGCAGATTCTATTCCTGTCTTTGCCACGGACTGATCCTGAACACACCATGCCACCTGGGTTTCTCCTCTGCCCTTTGTTATTCAATGCCATGGGGAAGCAGCATGAGGCCAGCAGGCGCTGGTTGGAGCCCTCTGTGAACAATGCTAGAAACCCTGGAAAGTTACTAATTTAGGCCTGAGATTACTGGAAGTCTTTTTTAAGGGCTTTTTCCCATACCTCTGTTTTTTAGATTGCCAGTCTGGAATGCCAGGGTCAGGCCCTTCCTCAGCAGCACTATCTGGGGCCTCCTAGTAATAAAGTTTCTTGAGCCATCCCAGTGATATCCCAGCCAGCAGCTGAGCATCCCCTGATGCTCACTCATTTGTCCCCTGGCAGGGGGATGGGGAGGGGAATCAAGAACAAAAGTAAAGCTCATGGATTGAGACGAGAACAGTTTAACCACTAAAATAAAGTAACAGTAGGAACAGCCTTGGAAGTGAACATAGCAAAGAGAGGACTAAAACCCAAGAACAGAAGGCCACTGCAGCAGCTCACCACCACTGACCGATGCATGGCCTGCCCTGCCAGCCAGCTGCCCGCAGCACATGTACTGGGCACCATGTCCTGTGACAGGGAATATCCCTTTGGCCAACTGTCCTGACCATGCCCCCTCCCACCTCCTTGTGCCCCCTGCTCGTTGGCAGAGTGTGGGAAGCTGAAAAGTCCTTGAGGCAGGACGAGTGCTGCTGAGCACCAACGGAAACATCAGCATGATGCCAACTCTGTCCTCTGGCTGCAGTGAAAGCACAGGGCTGTGCCAGCTGCCAGGAGGAAAATTAACTCTGTCCCAGCTGGAGCCAGGACACTCACCTTGGATCTCTGCTTTTGGAAAACCTGAGCTTAGACCTGATGCCGAGGTGCTCAGGGAAGAGGCTGTGTGTGAGAAGCACCAGGGAGAGCTGCTCTGGGAGCTGTGGCATCAGGGACACACGGTGCATGCCACTGCTGTGCTGGTGAGAAACTGCAGGTCTGTGTTTACCTGCTCAGCTCACAGCAGATGTCTGACCCTTAAATTCTGTGTCAGGGATTTTTCTCTCTCTCCTGGGCTCTGGGTGAGCTGTTGCCACTTGCAGCTCAGGGCTCTGTCTGTTTCTACCTGTAACTTTGGATATGGAGTTGTGCTGCTTACTTTCTGCTCTCCTCTTCTTTCCCCAGCCAGAGGAGCTTACCAATGCTCTGGAGATCAGCAACATAGTCTTCACAAGCCTCTTTGCCCTGGAGATGCTGTTGAAAGTCCTCGTTTATGGTCCTTTTGGCTACATTAAGAACCCATACAACATCTTTGATGGCATCATTGTGGTGATCAGGTACAAACCTAGAACTTTCTTCGTGTTTCCCCACATTTGGCTGTTTAGTGAAACAGCAAGCAGTGGAGAGTGGGCACAAATACCTCCCTGGGACACAAGTGATAATAGGAGGTTGGTTTGTGGTCATTTTAGAGAGAGCCCTGAGCAGAAAGCTGCCAGTCCTCCAGCCCTGGGGGAGTCTAGGATCCCAGTGGTACACCCAGTGCCTGATGAAGCAGCTCTCTGGTTTTTTTGACACGTGCAAAGGCTGTGATTGCCCTGCAGCTCAGCCGTGGATTTGCAGGTGTGGTTCTGACACGAGTGGGACTCTGCTCTTTGCAAGGCTGATGGAGTCCAGCTCACCAGGGACACTGGCAGCATCTCTCTCCACTTCCCATCCCTCTTCTCTCTGAATTTCACCTTCCCTCTGCCTCCTCTTCTCCATGCCTTTGTGTGAGGTTTTGTCTTTTCACTCTGCAATGCCCTTTGTGTCTCCCCAGTGTGTGGGAGATCGTGGGCCAGCAAGGCGGGGGGCTCTCGGTGCTGCGCACCTTCCGCCTCATGCGGGTTCTGAAGCTGGTCCGCTTCATGCCAGCCCTGCAGCGCCAGCTGGTAGTCCTCATGAAGACCATGGACAACGTGGCCACGTTCTGCATGTTGCTGATGCTTTTCATCTTCATCTTCAGGTGAGTGCTTCTGATTCCCTATCCTGAGATTGCTCTGGGTTTTCAGGTGGGAACCCATGGCAAAGTCAGGAGATGGAAGAGTCCACACCAGGACGTGGCTGAGCCGAATGGACCCAGCAACAGTACCGGCAGTGCCCTACTGCCCTGACTAATGTCTCTTAGCTCTGGCCAAACAAGATGTGTCTTTGCAAGGTGGTTTGCAAAGCAAATCTTTCACTGGGTGATCCCTGGACATCACCCCAAGACAGCAGTCCAGTCACTCCACTGACTGGTGATAAGCTCTGCCCAGGGAAGGGCAGTGCTTGGATCCAGCCAGCCATGGAGGTGCTTCTACTCTAGCGTGGCCTCTTCTGAGGAGTGCAAACGCTGGAAACAGGCTTGGCATAGACCTGAAGTTTTGGATTTTGGTCTAGATTTTGAGAGGATCCTGTCTCTTTGTAATAGCCAGTTCTGATGTTCCAGCAATCCAGGTGCTGGGAAGGCTGGAGAAAGCCATTCTTGTCTGTGGAATAATGTCCCTTCTCCCCTGAGATGTTTCACTCCAAACCCACCATTTGCAGCTGCGGTGCTCAGTAGAGCTGTAAATAATTTTATTATTCAGGTTGCTGGCTGAGAGCAGGGGAAATCAGATTATTCCTTTAGTATGAATCTAAAATGAAAGGCATTGTATTTTCTTGTCAAAACTGCAAGTGCTGGTTTGGGTCCCCTGATATGTCTCATCCAGGCACTTTACAGAAACCCTTTTTGTCTTTCTCACTCAGCTGAAGCATATTTTGCTGAAAATGTGTCATTGCAAAACAGAAAGTCAAAACATTTTGTTTAGAAAATGTTGAAACACAATATTTTGACTTAAAAAAACCCCAACACCAAAGCAGCAGAAAAAGCAAGAAGGATTTGGCTGGAACTTTTTGACAGATTTGACCCAAATTCCCAGCTGAGTCTCAGGGTAGTTTTCAGCGAGGGAATGATTCATCTTTTGAAAAATGCAAAGCCTTCCCCAGGTGGCAGCGGGAGCCTGCCAGCCCTGCTGTGCCATTGCTGGCCTGTCCCCTGGTCCTCTTGTTGAGCCCCTGCCTTCCCTGCCCTGCAGCATCCTGGGGATGCACCTCTTTGGCTGCAAGTTTGCTTCGGAGCGGGACGGGGACACGCTGCCCGACAGGAAGAACTTCGACTCCCTGCTCTGGGCCATCGTCACCGTTTTCCAGGTACTGAAGGGACAATGCCACAGCTTTGGGGCTGCAAGGCGTGGAGCTGTTTTCCAAGGCATCTGACAGAGTTTAGTGAAGCTCCTTGCCACAGAAGGAAGAGGACCCAAAGCCACAAGTACAGGAACTCAGGGATTCTCAGAGCATTTCCCAGAAGTGTGGTGAGGAGGGGATGCAGAGGCAGGAGGCTTTTCAGTGACAGGGCATGGGCTGAGTGGGTGAAAGTTACACAGAGGGTGGAGATGGTGAGAAGGCAGGATCATTTGCAGTGATATCTTGATAAAGAGAGTGTCTGGTTTAAGCCCATAACTGACTACTGAGGTCCTGTCTCTTCTTTGTCTCAGAAGATGGGCCAGGTTTATCCTCTTGTGGTTATAGCTACAGTGGGTACCCCAAAAAAGCATCATGCTCACTTGGCCCAGAGCAGAGCTAGCCATACAGGCTCAGGAGAGCAGCACACTATCCTCAGGTACCTCCATTCTTCCTCTGCAGATTTTGACCCAGGAAGACTGGAACAAGGTCCTCTACAACGGCATGGCATCGACCTCCTCCTGGGCTGCTCTCTACTTCATCGCTCTCATGACCTTTGGGAATTATGTTCTCTTTAACCTGCTGGTGGCCATCCTGGTGGAGGGTTTCCAGACAGAGGTAATGTCCAGTACTTGTGCCTTTGCCTTCTTCTAAAGTTTCAGGGTCTTCAAATGCTAGAATTTGATTTCTGATCTGGACAGCAATACATTTCCAGGAGTGGCACTTGAAAGAAGTGGTGGAAAGTGCTCAGTCTATTTCTGGTTTCTTGTCCTCTTCTGTTTCTAAGCTGTGGCAGAGGTGGCTGCAGGAGCCCTCTGAGGGCAGGACCTCAGTGCAGCACTGTTGGGTTAGCACAGGAGTAGGGCTCAGTGGTGTCAGGCTGTGCCTGCTGCTGTCACAGGGCCTTTGAAACAGCTCTGCCCATGTCTGGCAGCCAGATCTGAAGCCCCTCCTGAAAACTTGGGCAGGCTGGTGAGAGATTAGAGACACGATTCTCTCTTTTGAAGGCATGCATTCATGGAGCTGGTTCCATTTCCAGCCTTGCAATGCCCCGCACAGTTTAAAGGACATGATTTCTGCTCTCTGCTTCCTCAGGCTGGGAACTTCCATGAGGTATTTTTGGAGGATTTCATGAAAGGGCAGGTGGGCACTTGGCTTTGAACTCAGCCTCTTTTTTCACCCTCCTGCCTGCCCAGCTGTGCAACTCGGTCACCTGGTCCACAGAGTGGGGACCCCATGCTGCTCACCCACCCCCTGCAACAATTGCCCACCTGTCATCAGAAGGGGAGGGGATATTTGCAGCCTGCCCAGGGGGTCGGGGAGGTCAATGTATCCCACAGCTGCTGCTGGGGTCTCCTTGTACAGGTGGTGCTTTTACACTCTCTCTCTCTTTTTTGTAAGCATTTTAGGATGACTAAATATTATTTCAGATTTGTTGCTCATGTGTCACAATCTCCTCCTACCCTATGAGCAGAGAGGCACTGAACTGCTTTTATTAATACTATTTTTGGAGCTCGGTTTGGAGTTAAATTAATGGAGTTGTACCAGGAGGTAGCAAGGAGAAATTTGGTTTTGTTACTTTTTGTATCATCTCTCTCCATGTTGGTGCTTTTCTTTTTCATCTGTTACTGTTGTAGCTGTTTCTGTCTGCAGCCCCCTACCCCTGCCCATTCGTTCAGGGGAAGGTCACTGCCAGGTTCTCCCAAGCAGCACAGGGTCCCCTTGGGAGAGATAAAATGCTCTGTGTCTGCTTGTGACGGTGGCTTCCAAACCGAGCCTCTGTCCAAGTCCAGCAAATGGGTTGGCTGAAGGTCAAGCAGGAGATCATTGGCTGCCCCGGCTCCCTGGAGGAAAGGATGCACAGCCCCTTCTCCAGCCCTGGCCCTCGAGGGAAGTTATAGCTCTGGTCCTTGGTGCCACAGCAACCCCTCCTTGCTGCCACCTCCTTCCCTGGGCAGCCACTGACTCCATGCTTGTTTTGTGCCCAAGGCCTAAACCCCTGGGCATCCATGCCCTGGCTTCATGTGCTGTGATTGATCCCAAGAGCCACCTTCTTGAGGCGGTGTCTTCCCTGGAGTTGGAAAACCACCTGCAGCCCCCCAGATTTGCTTTCAGCAGGTTCTGGAGCAGGGCTGCCCCATCACCTGCCCCAGCTTCTCCTGTGCAGGGGCAGTGCTGGGTTGGGCTGAGCCAGCTGCAGCATTTCCATATAAGCTGCAAATATGCTGTAAGGGCAGCGTGAACCAGGGAGAGACCTGGGATGTAGGAAAGCACTGAGACAGCCTGAAGCCAGTGGTGCTCCTGCTGGGACTGAGAGGTGAGTGCAAGGACCAGGATCCAGTGCAGCCTCCAAAGGTCAAACTCCTCTGACCACTTCTGCCCAATACCAGTGAACTCGCAGCAGATTTCTGTAGTTGGTGACTGATGACAGTGCTGGTATATATCTCAGGCTTTGATGTCATTTAAACACTAATCTTCCTTCCATGTCCTTGTGAGCCCGAGTTCTCTCCATTCTTCCAGTAAATAGCAATGGAATCCAGAGATCCCTCGACTCAACGCAAGCTTCCCGCAGCAGGCGGGGAGCAGAAGTCTGCTGGAGGTCAGACCAGGTCTGGCCTTGGTGGTTGATGTTGATGCAGCTTTGTGGTGTGTAGCTTTGCAAGCAGATCTCCTTCTGGTTTTTGCTAGCCAGCAAACCAAGGATCCTCTCCTAAGCAGAATTAACAGAGATCAGCTCTCATTATAAACAAACCCTGGCGTCTCCCTTCCGTGATTGCACTTGACCCTTCTTCTGAGTTGGGTTTCTGGGTTTATTTTTTCCTTTCTCCTTCAGATTTCTGGGCTGAAACTCGATCCTGGGGCTGCTGCTCTTTATCTCCCCGGTCCTTGAGTGCCTTTCCTCAATCTACAAGCACCTCGTTAATTTTAGTGTGTGGCTTTGCAGCCCCAGTTGCTAGGCAGCAAATGTATATAAGCGGCTGGGAAACAAAAAAGGACCTGTTCCAAACTTCAAATGCAGAGCAATATATTCTGCAGAGCTGAGTCTCTCTTCCCCTCCCCCCCTTCTTTCTTTTCATTTGGTAACCTGCCTCTCTGTCAAGAGGCTCACACAGGACCTTATGCAGCGTGGTTATTTTTGACCCTGTGTTCTCCCATTAACTCCAGCCCAGCCTTGGTGCAGGTGAGGTGGGCAGAGGACTCTGAGCTAATTTGAAATTGCTGCCTGACCCCTTGGGTCCCTACCCTGGGGACTTCTCTCTGAAGCAAGCAATGATTCCTCTTTGTCAGGCACAAAGCTCCTCTCCCAAGGGTCTTCCTAATAATGTTATCTCCAAAGTGGATTCTTCCATTGGTAATCCTCCAGTTTCACATGCCCTGGTCACCAGCTATCCTCACTTCTGGGTTTGCTCCTTCCCCTCCTTTGTGCCCTTCCCTTGCTGGCACCCTGGTCCTCCAGCCCCTCGGTCCTTCCCTCTACTGCCTGCTCTCCAGATGTAGCATCCTTAGAGCAATATTGACTTTGGCTCCTTCTGGGCTTCACAATGTGAAGGAAGAGTCCCTTCTCCCACAGCAGGGATTTTGGATGGGATTTCCTTGCATTCCTTGCATCCATTACCTGTTTCAGGGGGATGCTCCTTGTGAAGCATTTCCAAGCTTTCCCTTTCGATGGCTTTTCCATGTTTCTCTCTGTTGCAACCAAAGACTTTAAATTAAGTGTCCATTACATAGCTGGCAAGACACTGTTGTCCAGACATCCAGATCCTAAAGCTGAGGTATTTCTTAAACTTTTCATCCCAGCCTAGAATGGGATGAGTTTCGCTTCCCATGTAGCATCCAGAAGAAAGATCCCTTGTCCTGTAGGCAGGAAGCGAAGTTGGTGGGACAACCTCTGTCCTCATGATACAAAGTGTAACTTCCCATGGCCCCATGGGACAGGACCTGAAATGTGCCAGGAGGTGTTGGGAGAGCCACTCCCAACAGGGGGCAAACACAGTGAGGTGAAAAATGATGTGTGCTTTCCAAGTGGGTGGGAAAAGACAGACTTCTGGTGCTGGGAAGAGATGCTGGGGCCACTCATGACGCAGAGCCCCTCAAGGCAGGGTCCTGCCCCTCTGCCCACCAACCACTGCCACATTTGGGCACTTGCCAATTTAAATGGATGTCTCCACTAATAGGGGTGAGGAGGGATCTGAGCTCATGGCAGGTTCTCATGGCTTTCCTTAAATTAGGTATTTCACCTGGCTGCAAGAGGACTGATGTTGTGTTAATCAAACATTCATTAAAAGCCTCCACTGCTGCTTAATGAAGGTGCAATAAATAAGGATGCTATTATGCAGCTGGAAAAAAAAATGGTAATCATGTTTTCAATAAATAGCTGGTGTTTCATTAGCACAATTAGCACTTAGCAGCTGCAGTAAACTTGCCTTCAGACACTTAATTTAAAGGTAAGAAGGGTCCCTTCGAAGGGCTCTGTTCCATCTGAGATCTCCCATCCTGTCCCTGTGAGGAGTGGAGCAGGTGCCCCAGCCCAGCTCTGTCTCGCGGCTGCACGCGGCCCTTTGCCCCCTTCCCTGCGCTGTCTCGTGTCTTTTGATGCCCCATTCATTCCTGCTGTTGAAACTGAAAATTGAACCCCACTTCCCCTTCCTCCCCATTCCCTGCCCCCATTTCTCCTTCAGGAGCTCTCCAAGCGCGAGGACGCGAGTGGGCAGCTGAGCTGTATTCAGCTGCCTGTGGACTCGGCGGGGGTAGGTACCCAGCACAGCCCGAGCCTGCTCTGCTTGTCTCTCATGGTGCCTGGTCACACACCGTGGTGCTGTCCTCATTGTAGTAGCTGTCATTCTTTTGGGGTTTCTTTTGGGTTTTTGGGGGTGTTTAGGGGTTTTGTCTTTCCTTTTTGTCATCCTCATTGTCAAAGTCAGCCTTGATTTTAAGTCCCTTCCTTCCCTGAGGGAGTCAGCTAAATTGAGGTGCTTGCTTTGGGGCAGCTGATGTGGCGCCAGCCCTGGCCCTCGGCAGCCCCGGCCCTTGCCAGCCCCTCTCTGGATGCCTACCCTGAGGAAGGCTTCCTGTGGGGCTGTCACAGCACAGGCACATCCCAGGGACCACCCTAGGGATGCAGGTAGTGATGCTGAGTGCTGGGCAAGACTGCAGCCAGAGGAGGGTGCCCAGGAGTGAAGGGACCTGGAATTAAGCCTGTTTGTGGACACGTGTGTGGGAGAGACGTGTGCTCAGCAGGACAGCAGCAGCTGCACTGTGGCGTGTCCCAGAAAGGCTGTCTGGGATGCTGGGACCTCCGGCCAGGTGCTGCATTCCATTGTGGGTCAGGATGTGAGATGGTCCCATTCAGCTCTGAGGAAGCCATGGATCTGCGAGGCACAGCACACCCTAAACTGTCCTCTTCTAACATTGTCTTTCTCTGCCCCACTCCCATCCTTTCCTGTCCTTGCCAAGTCCAAAAGCTCTTCCCAGCGTGGCCCAGCACATCAGTCCCTGCTGGTACAGGCTGCTCTGGCCGTGGTACCAGCTGGTCCAGCTTGACATACCCTTGTTTCCCAGAAGGATTTTAATTCCCTCTTCTCTCACAACCCCTTTTCTATCCAGAAAGGCAAACTGGGAGTGCAAGAACAGGTAATGGGTAGCAGCCTAGCTGCAAGATGCTTGCCTGCACCATACTGAGTCTGGCACGTGGTGTTTCGGAGGGGATGCTTCTGCCCTCCAGACGTGGGGTTTGGTGCTGGGGAAGGTGTGGGAGGTCCCTGTGTAGCTCTGCTTTTCCATCTTGGCACACAGCTCATTGTACACCCTAAAACTTTCCTTTGGGCTGTTAAAGAGCACTCCAGGAATACAAATCATATAAAGTTCTTCCTGGTTTTTATTCCTTTTTAAGAAGGCATTAGGGAGAAGTGAGTAATTCCTGGCAGCCCCATAGCAGCTGAGCTAGGCACCCCACGGGGCATGTACGCATGGCCAGCTGTAGCTCCCGTGTATGTGGGGACATCACCTGGACTCCAGTGAAGTTCAAGCCAGCCTGGCTTTACTGCTCTCCTTTGCAAGGTGCATTCCTGCCCTTCCCAGTCTGTCTCCTGCTGGATGAGCTTCCCTGCATAGCACAGAATTCCTGGATCCTCAAGACGTTCTGAGCCATCACACCCTCTTCTGCCTTAGCAACGAGGCCGAGGGTGTCCAGTTTCCCTGGGGAAAAATCCCTGTCACTGTTTAGTGACCCCAGGGGAGAGCACTTGCACTCATCCCTCAAGGGTTTTGCTGAACAGAGAGGTGCAGGGCACTGGACCTTGGGCCAGATGCCAGCTTCTCCTCCCATTCCACTTTGGGGCCCCTCTGGGTTTTTACAATAAACACATACCCAAGCACCAAACCTCCGCAGTGCTGGCCAGGGCTCCTGGGGACACAGCTTAGATTTGGTGAGGTTTGCTGTGGCCCCTGGTCTCTCCCAGCTGAAGTGAGGGTCTGCTTGCTTCTCTCATCCCAGCATCCTCCCTCCCTTCCCACCTCTCCTCCCCCATGATGGGGTTTGGTGCCCAGTGCCGGAGCAGTGGTTTCAGCCCTCACCTTGGAGATGGGCATGGCTCTGGAGGGCACCATTGCCTGTCGGGTGGCTCCTGACTATACCACACCCTAAAGCCTTTCTGCAGTGCCAATGGACAGAATCTGTGGGGTGCACAGGGAACTCCCAAATCTGCTCCGTGCCATGAGGCTGAGCGAGAGCCTGATCACCATGCTGCAAGCAGTGGTCAGGAGTGAAACTCTTCCCTTCCAAGGAGGGGCCATGTCAGAGCAGCCAGCTCTCGCTCAGCCCCTGGCCTTTGACATGATGCAGGAGCATTGAGATCCCCAAGCCTTCTGCTTCTGTTGTGAGTGGCAGCTGGGAGGGGAATGGCCACCCATGGCAGTTGTTACCAGGTTCTGGCACCTGGAGCCTCTTTGCATCTACACATGCCCATTAGCTGTGCTGGAAAGTTGGGGTCCCTTGTGCCCCTTCCAAATCCTGGATTGCTTCATCGCGGCATCACTAGAAAGAGCCAAACAGGGAGTTTTAAGCCACAGCACATAAATTAGGAGAGATCAGCAGGGTCAATTTCCATCCTTCCCTAATATCTGCCCAGTGTGCAATTCCAGCAGCAAAAATTAAGCAACAGAGGCTCTTCCTGATCCCTTTCTGGGACCATGTTTGGAGCCAGAGGCAGTCTGTCCTCCTGGTAGGAGGTGAATTAGTCTGTGGTATAAATCTGCATGCGTCATCCTGTGGAAGGTGGTGTTGCATCGTGGTCAGAAGTTCAGTGGCGCCGTAGCTGTGGTGTTGGAGATGGGAATCCATTTTTCAGAGGGGTGTCCATGCACAGCGACCCTTCGCCCCCTTGCTGAAGCCCTCTGTTTTACTCCAGGGGGATGCTTCCAAGTCTGATTCCGAAGGGGATCTCTTTCCTCGCACTCTGGAAGAGGAGGGAGGACTCAAGAAGAACTTATCAAATCCAGTCTGTGAGTAGCAGCCCTGGCAGGAAGGGCCCTGCCACAGAAACCTCCCCTGAAAACATGTCCCAAAGGGAAGAGCCCTCCTGGAGGGAACAGCGGAGCCCAAGCTGTGGCAGGGTCAGCCGTGGCATGGGAAGGGATCAGATCATGGGATGCAGATAGAGGCAGACATGATGGCATTTGGGGCACAGTCTCCCTGCTGAGCCCAAGGTCTGGGCTTTTGAGGCCTCTCAAATGGGCACAGGTGGAGTAGCCATGGGGAACGAAGGCAAAAGAACCTGGCGTGGGCAAGGAGATTCTCAGAACTGGAGCTGGTGGGTGTTGGTTGGAGAGTTGAGGGGCAGCAGATTACAGCCTGCAGCTGCTCCCCTCTCTCATTGGCACCTGGTATCATTGCTTCTTTATGTCCCCCTGCTCCCCTGCCAGGCTGTATGATGGGCTCTCAGCTCTCCAGAAGGGCTTTCTGGCCCACATCCTCCTGATGCTTAAAGGGGATCCATCCCCACACAGCTGTTTTGCCTGCCCAGGTTGTAGATGTGCCCCTTGAGATGTGACACCTAAACCCCACCTGTGTCTTGTAGTGATGGCCCTGAGCGACCACCCAGAGCTGAAGAAGAGCCTGACCCCACCGCTCATCATACACACGGCTGCCACGCCGATGCCCATGCCCAAGAGTGCCGTGTTTGGAGACGTGGCGCAGGGCTACGAGTCGCGCCGAGCCAGCGGCGTCTCCGCGGACCCCGCCGTCTACGAGCTCAAGTCGCCGGTACTCTCCTCACCCCTCCTGCTGACGCTCGGCGCATGGCCGCTGGTTCTGCGGGGCTGGCTGTTCGCCCCGACGGGCGCAGCCGCAGCCTGGCACGGGGCGGGTGGCCCGGGGGTGATGCTCTCCCTTTCCTTCCCGCAGCCCAGCGCCCGCAGCTCCCCACACAGTCCCTGGCGCGCCGGCAGCAGCCGCAACAGTCGCCGCTCCAGCTGGAACAGCATCGGCCGGGCCCCCAGCCTCAAGCGCCGGGGCCAGAGCGGCGAGCGCAGGTCCCTGCTCTCCGGGGAGGGCAAGGAGAGCTCGGAGGAAGGGGAGAGCTCGGACGAGGAGCGCTCCAGCCGGGCCGGCAGCTTCAATGGCTCCTTGCCCCATCGCAATGAGTCTCTGGAAACAAAAAGCTCCTTTGACCTCCAGGACACGCTGCAGGTGCCCTCCCTCTACCGGACCAGCAGCATGCACAGCAGCCGAACCTCCACCTCTGAGCACCAAGACTGCAATGGGAAGACTTCTCCAGGTCTGCTGCTGCACCAGCTCCACCTGGATGACCCCCGACAAGACTGTGATGATGCCGATGATGAAGGCAACATGGTAAGGAAATGCCAAGTGATCACTTTGGGCTTTCTTCCCTTGTCAAAGCAATGTTTGCACCTGTTCCAGGAGCACACAGGGGGTGCAAAGCAGTGGCTTGTTGCAGAGACCAGGTCTCAACATCACCATAAAAACAGACTGGAAGTTGCCCAAAAGAGCACCAGAAGGTCTCTGGGATGTGGATGCCATCAGAAATGGGGCTGGCAACATATTGAGTATTTCACTGCAGTATTGGATGGTTCGTGAGGGAGACATCATGGTAAAACTCCCCAAGTTCTACTGAAAGGCCTGTCTCTTGTAAATTTTTGCTTTCCTGGGTTTATTTTTGTCCTTTTTAAAAAATCAAGCAACTTTCCCTGCTCTCCAACCATGATTCAGCTTTGTGTCCCCACGCACAGCAGCAGACAATTTTTGTTGACACCAACAGGCAATAAAGGGCAGGGTTGGTCTCCCCACCCCCATTAGCCCGCAGGTGACTTCAAAGGTTTACATTCATTTCCATGTGAAGGAGCCAATAAACAGCTCTCTTTCACAGCCCTGGAAAGTGCCATTTAGGAAATATTAGGAATTTGGCTGCTTTCCCAAAGGTTTTTGCACGGCTGGCAGAATAGGGCTTGAGTTGGCAGCAGGATGCTTGTGGGGCTTGTCCCCTTGGGATGTTTTCAGGACAGTGCTGGGGAGGTTTGGGGTGTTCCCAGGTTACTTCTTTGCTTCCCTTTACCCTTGTTCTCAGGCTTAAACCCCTGGGGACAGCTCGGTATCTGCTGGTGGAGCTCATGGGTTTGGAGCAGAGGCATGTGGTGGTGAGTGGGGTGGTACTGAGAGCAGGAAAGCTGCAGTTTGTGGACGTGATTTTACTGTAGTTTGTTGAATGAACATGGAATTTAGAGCATGCGAAGGGATGTGAAAGGCAACAGTGACTCCAAAGAAGGAACAGGAGGAGGAGTTAGTGCTGGCAGAATGGAGTCACTCAGCTGTGACTTGTCATGATCCCATTACATCTCCAGTATGGATCCTCAGCCTGGGATTCTTACTGATTGACCTAACCTGTTTCTTAACCCCCATAAAATTGAAATTTTAAGAAAAGGAGCAGTAATTATCTTGGGGAAAGCACCATTAAAAATCATCAGGAGACCATGTTCTTTATTGATAGCTGGGGATTGGTTTTTATGCTCCAACATCTGCTGCTTTTTCTAACTCACCCCATCCACACATCCTGCAGGTCCCTTCCTTTCCCCTTGCCAGATCAGAGGCCAGCTGCCCTCCTTGTGCGGGACACGATATTGTGGGGCATGGCCCTGCTCTCCCGTCGTTTGATGGGACAAGTCCCTGCTCCTCTGTGCCCCCCAGCCCTGCAGCTCCAGCCAGCACTGGTGCCTGCTTTTCATCTCTATTGGGGTGGCTGATCTCAGCATAAACCAAACATCTTCTGTATGCTTAGGCCAGGCCATCCAGGGTTAGACCAAAGGTCCCCCAGTCCTTTCCCATGCAGTGGTTAGAAGTAAATGCCTGGGGGGAAAAATAGGCAAGAAAGGGTAGATGAGTCATGGCCCAGCTCATGGTATATCCACAACTGGGACATCTGCAGCTGGCTGTTGCCTTTCCCTGTGTTCTGAAATCTGTCTGCACTGCAAATTGCTAAACCAGATGGACTGAAAAATATTGCTTAGATTAGGGAAATGAGTCGCCAGGTTGCAGAGCTTCCCTCTGTGATTCCCTCCTGACGTCTGGGGGGATGCTTTGCCCCTAAATTGGCCTTGACAAAGTCAGAAAGTAAGTTTTGGTTGGGTTTTTTTTTAAAGGGGAAAAATAAAATTTGGAACTCCCCTACCAAGAAAAGAAGAAAGAACTCAGCTGATATCCAGATCAAAGTCATCTTAAACATGCCCTTCTGTAGCAAAGCTCCCCGGCCCTCCTTGCTGCCTGGTTTTGATCACTGCTGTGCAGAAATAAAAAGTGCAAAGGCTCCATGTGGATCTCCCCAGCCCCCATTATGTTAGTGCTGCTTTCCTGCCTTCAATGATGCTATTCTGAATTTACATCTTTGTCAGGGGCCAGAATCAGGCCCCTGATAGCTCTTCTCTTCAGAAGTGTAAAATCACTGAAGGAATGCAGACAAGGAGAAGCTTCTTGGAGATTTCCTACCTGGCTGGATTCTTGCAGCTGTGACTGGGATCAGGGGTCAGCTGCAAAGCCTCTGTTTTTCACATCTGCTGGGTGCTTTTGGGTGCTTTCCTACCCAAATCGTGGAGCACTCAGAGCAGAAGGCGAGGGAAAGATTGAATCTGGAACCAAATGGGTCCCCTCCTCCCCAAAACCTCGCTGCATGTTGCAGTTGTAGCTTCTTTCCCCACTGCCTACTGCACTTTTTTCTTGTGCTGTGCAGTTCAGCTGTCCCCAAACCCTCCCAGCCTGCCCCTCCTGCATATTAAAACTAAATAATCGGATCCCAAGTGCCCCTGTGTAGCTTCCAGCTTGCCTGGAGGTCCGCTGCTGCTTGTAGAACGTTTTTCAGCAGTTCCCCTCCATCCTTGTAATAAATCTTTTATAAATCTCAGCCTCCCCCATACTCTGAGGAGTGCACCAGTCATCTTTTAATGCCAGCTGCCTTTCATCCTGCTTCAGAAGTACATTAATATTGGAAAGTCCTAAAAAATAAGGGGCTATTCATCAGCAGCTCTCCTGGCTGCATGCTTGGCAGGCCTGGTTAGCAGGGCAGAGGCAGCACTGCTGCCCCGAGCGAGCAGCATCGCTCCTTGCCCTGGGCCCTGCCTGGCGCAGCAGGGGAGGGAGGGCGGCTGTACCCAGAGAGGTTTTGCCTAAGCCATTGGCAACAGAATTGCAGGGTAGTTTTCTTCTCCCCTCCACATTTTTATTCATCCTGTCCAGGTGTGCTGCAGGAACAAACAGATGTGATTCCAGCCCAGAACTTCTCCATCATTTGAACATAATGGGGCCTGAGCAGCAATCAGCACAATTGTGAGCAGCCGATGCGTGCCTGGACCTCGCCGAGAAAGCGTGCGAGGGGACTCAGGCTGGAAATGCTTGGGGTTTATTTCACAAATATCTTACATTTGGCTCAAATTAACTGAGCTGCAGAGTTCCACTGGTGGAAATCTGGAGTAATTCCTCTGACTTTGGATTTCTGTTGATGCACTTGGCTCTGTACGGAGCAGCCGGGCTGCTGAGCTGTCCCGAGCCGAGCCCTGGTGCTCACCCATGCTCTGACATGCTGAGTAAAGAGACATGATGGAAGATCACTTTTTGCCTTTGTTATCTGATTTAGCCCATGAACTGCAAGCTGCAACAATTAGCTGAGCCCCAAAATATCTTTGGCATTAAAATTGGACAAAAGGAATATAATGCAGCATTCTGTGCTGCTGACGCATTACCATTCACTGCAAATCCCCGTGGTAAATATCAGAACTGCTCTCAATAAGAGACACTTCTGGAAACCTTCCAGCTCACAGAGCTGGACCAAGTCTCAGCCATTACTCTGTGTCCAGAGGCTGGGGTAGCCATCACTGCTTTCACCACAACTTTGTGTGGACACTTGATTTTTCTCCATTTCGTTACCTTAGTGAAGTCCATGGATAATTAAACTAATGAGGCTGCTTGAAGGGCAGCAAAGCCCCACGGCTGCGTGATCTGTTAATTGCAGCTTAGAGGCAAGGGAGCAGCTCTGACTCCTTGCCGTGGAAAAGGGATGTGAAGCAGCCAAGACATGGCCAAAAGTTAGTGGTGTGCTGTGGTGTGGGCTGTGCTTGTGTAGAGGGGGAGGGAAGGAACTGCAGGAGAGGAGCAGAAAGATCAAGCACTTTGTTGGTTGTTTTCATAAGGTGGTTTTTGCTTTCTGAAGGGCTCAGCTCATCAACGAATACTTTCATTAAAGGGACACTATAGTGGCTGCTCCCCAGTGCTAATGAGGCCCCTGGCTGTGTGCATGCTGGAACCAAAGGCGCTTCCTCCATTCCGCTCCATTAGCCTAACAGATCCCAGTTTACAGCCCGGAGTACCTCCAATTGCTAGCAGTTTGGCTCTGAACGAATCCTCCCTCCCTGTTCCAGGACAAAATAAATCAACATGCCTCAGTGCCTGGGTCCAGGTGCTCCTGGAGCATGAGCAGCAATGCCTGTGCTGTGCTTCACAGCTCCTGTGCTGAATATGGGCAAAAAAAAAAGCTTCAAAGAGCCCACTCGGCCGTGTTCCACCTGTGTGCACATCCAGCCCAGGTGGTGCTGGGGAATGAAAGCAAGGAGAGGCTCCTGCTGATCTGCAAACACAAAGTGTTGCAGTGCGTTGTGCACACCACACTCTGCGTTTGCCTCCCTTTGAGGAAGGGCTGGGAGAGCCCCAGCATGGTGGGTGAGATGTTTGCCCGACTTCTGCTGGTTGTCCACACACAAGGCACTAGCACTGCAATGTCAATTGGATTAAAGATCCTGACCTCCCCTTCAGAGAGCTATGGATGAGAAGGCGATAAACCTAATCCAGAGGCTGCTGCAGCTGGGATGAGGTTTCCCCTCCACATCCAATTTTCCATGTCTTCAGTTGCCCTGTTGGCCAAGGCTTTAACAATTTACCCTGCTGGCCTTAAACGACCCTGCAGACACTCTAAGCCATCGGTCCGTGTGGCTGAGGATGCTGTGGTTTCCAGGAGGAATTAATTTGCCGGAGTCGGGTGGCCAGTGCTCGTGCAGGTCAGGCTGGCCACGATGTTCCCTGCTGGCTTTATAATCTCCCATCTAATCTCTCCATGCTGAATGAGAGGCAGATGCTCACCATTGCATTTCTGGACCAAATGATTTCCTCAGCTTTCCATGGCTGCATGGACACAGGGCTTGGCCCAGCAAGCAGCAGGAATCCTTCCCTCTGTTGCCTTTTATACCCTCTGACATAAGCATTCTATATTCTTACAAAACCCCACCCAAGCAGCAAAAAAACCCACAGAATTTCCCCCCAAAACTTCAGGCAAGCATCTGATGCATATCTGGAGGGGCCGAGGCTGGTCAGAGCAGGTTTCCCATTGTCTGTTTTATTTTCCAAGCCTCTCCCCTTGCTGAGCATGTGCCAAATGCAGTCACCGCATAGGGGAAGAAGCAAGACCAAACTCTGTGAGCTCACGGGGCTGGCACAGCCCTTGCCCAGCTGCCAGAGCTCTTTCCCCTGCCCAATGAACTCTGGTTCTGGGGAGGGCACTTAGAGATGTGCTCAGTGGAAAGCTGCCTGGATTCCCTGCCCTCACTTGGCAGGTCTGGGGGGTTGTTTTGTTGACAGCTCTCTCTGTTTCCCTCCTGGCATGTTTCTCTTTTCCTTCTAGAGCAAAGGGGCCCGCATGAAGGCCTGGGTGCGGGCACGGCTGCCTGCCTGCTGCCTAGAGAGGGACTCCTGGTCCATCTACATCTTCGCCCCACACTCCAGGTAAGGCAGCTGCGCTCCGGCAGTGGCGGGTGCTGGGCACGGGTGCCCTCGTTGCCACAGCTCGCGCTGCCCGCCCATCCCAGACTCTGTGTCAGTTCACAAAGCTTCCAGCCCTTGCTCCAGCCCAACTGCAAAGAGCTGCTGGCTGCAGAGAGCTGCTCTAAGGTGGGGATGGCCCTGGCATAGGAGTGAACAGCAGAGACCCACAGCATAGGGCATGGCTGCAGCTTTATCAGGTTCATCATTTACTTTGTCAGTGGTGCTAGAGCTCAGCAAAGCTCTCACTCGATTGAGTGTGGGCAGTTTGGAGCAAAGGAGAGAGGTACTGCATTAAGCAGAGAAGTTTGAATTTGTCCCTGCTGCATGCTTACAGCACAGCGAAGGACACTCGTTGACCTGTTAAACATGCCTCTCAGCCTGGGTTTCTTTGCCCTCCCCTTTGAAGGACAACCTTCCTCTCTCAACAACCCCCAGAGAATATCATCTCCTTGCTTGTATGTACCCAGCTCTGCCCTTCCCAAAGCCCAGTGGCACCAGGGCCATCTGGGCTCTGTGCTGTCCTAGGTGTTCCTCTGGCTATGCATCCAGGGTCAGCGAGGGCTTCCCTCCTGTGCTGGAGGCCCCTGGGCAGCCTTGGAGTTCATTCATACAAAGATTAGAGAGATTTTTCAGAAGCAGACTGTGGGACATGTAATTCGGTATTATAAACCCTGGGTCAGTGTACAGCCATCTGTCACAATAAATAGCTCCTGTCCCTCTGGTCCATGTGCTCCCAACCTTTGCCGCCTTGCTGGGGCTATTTCTTCCTTCCTCTGAGCTAAACCTGAGCACTATGGATAGGGCAGGGGGTCAGATCCAAACCTGGCCGTGTGTCTGAGCTGTGGAGGCAGCTGCTCCGTTCCAAGTGACCCAAAGCCCCTTGTGAACATGACCAGGGCTTGAAATTTGTGGCTTAGTTCTGTAGCTTGGATCCTTTTCTCTTGGTTCCCGGCTCTGCCCGCAGCGCATGGCTCTGCCAGGGAGGGGGTTGAGAGATGGTTGCTCATCTGCTTTGCAGTTGGGGTGCTGGACTCCCCTGCCACATGCTGAGCTGCTCCTCTTCTCCCCAGCCAGCCAAGCACTAACAGCTCGGCTCTGTGTCCGCTTTCATTTTTTCTCTTTCTCAGCAGATTCCGACTGATGTGCAGTAAAATCATCACACACAAGATGTTTGATCATGTTGTCCTGGTGATCATCTTCCTCAACTGCATCACCATCGCCATGGAGCGGCCCAAAATTGAGCCTCACAGTGCTGTGAGTGTCCAAGGTTAACAGTTACCCTTGTGGAGCCAACATCTGTGGCTTGGGCCCTGCTGCTGTGTGCTCGGTCTCACTGTTCTTCTCTTTTTCAAATGGGAAGCTCCCAACATCCTCTGGTTGTCCTTTGCATTAGGGCCAGCAGCCCTCCTGGTCACTGCCCAGCACCTTTCCGAGCACAAGAGCAGAGCTCGTGTCCTGCGCGGTATCCAGGATCCCATCTCTGCCAATGCCACCAAGGTTTCGGCACGCGACATAAGCACAACATCTGTCTCAGTTTCCTTCTCTGATCAACCTTCAAACACTTCTTCTCTCTCAACACAATGTTTGTTTCTTCCATCTGTTCTCCTTGGGCACGTCTGTGTGGTGTGAAGGGAAAGGGGGAAACTGTTCATTTCACTTCTCCTCTCCTTTGTGTACCAGCCTTGTTGTGACACAGGAAAGCCTGAACCAATTCATGCTCTGCGATGTCATCTCCTCTACCCATTTTGTTTTCATTGCCTACATAAGGATTTCTCAAACCAGGCCCTTGCAGCACCACCATCCATCCCTCCATCCGAGGGGCAGAATCTTTCTCCTGCTCTTTTATTCTGGCAGGGGTTGTGTCTGGGGCTGGGCTCTTGATGCTGGATTGCATTGCTTCTATTGCAATCGTTTCGAGTCCTGTCGTGCTGATGTGGGTGTGTCAGGCTGCTCATTTTGTGCATCTCAATGTAAGACCTCAGAACTGGAGTCTTGGCTTTTCTGTGCCTATTTTAAGCTTTCCCTAGTCCTCCTCATTGTAACAGTTTGCCCAGCAGTCCCTCCCCTAAATGATTTTCCTTTGGTTACCACACAGTCGTGATGCACCAGCTCACAGCTGCAGAGGAGTAGGGCTCCCTACCAGCCGGTCTAGCAGGAGGAAATCACCCTGCTTTTCCCCAGATGGGACACCTGAGAGTGTCCTTTAAAGTTCCAAAGCTTCTTTGGAGCCCCTTGCTGTGTCCTCTGAGAGTCAGCATTCTCCAAGGCTGGCTGTGAAAGGGAGCAATTACACAGAGATGGAGGGAACAGGTAATGTGCCTGGGTCAGAGGAGCCCACAGTGTGTGAGCTGTGATGTCCCCAGGCACTGGTGGAGTGCAGAGAAGAAAGCGGGCAGGGACTGGTGTGAGGTTCATCAGTATTAGGTTATAACCAAGGGAACCAAAATGGGTCACCTAAGGCTGAAGCTGAGCTGAACCCAGATCTGGAGAGAAGGGGGATGCTGGGTGGTGAGACAGGGAGCTGGGGAGCGTGGGCCCTGCTTGTGCTGATGGAGCTCTCATCTGGAAACAGTCTGAGTTAGTTTAGCTTGAGTTGTTTAGAATAATTGTATTTTGCTTCCTTGAGCTGGGGACTTTCTAGCTGCTTCAAGCAAGTTCCCTTCTCCTGCCCCAGTTTCAGCTGGCTGATGGGGATGGGGGGGTGCTGTTGGTAGCCAAGGCTCTCCCCATGGTAGTCTGTGTGGTGTGGGCTGGGGAGAATGACCCTTCCCCAGCCTCTCCCCAGCCTACTGCTGCCTCATCTCCAGCTCCACAAGCAGGTCCTTTCTTTCTCCTGCTCACTGCTTGCCCCTCCACAGCAGCCTTTTGTGTGGTAGCTGCTAATGTCCAGAGATGGTTCCTATCACCGCTCAGGCAATTGCTGTGCAGCAATAGGAGCTAATTAATTATGGAGCCAGCATGGAAACGAGCTGCTCTGTGATTCCTGAGTCACTTTCAGTAAATCATGATCTGGCAAGCAAGCGAGTTGCCAAGGTGTTTTGTCTTGCTTAAACTGCATCTCGTTTTGAGTGAGAGATCTGCATCTCTTACAGGGCTGCTCTGTAGGGAGAGCAGAAATAAATCCAGGATTGTCAGCAGCAGATCTGGGGCTGAGCTGGGGCTGGCTCTGCTACACACACACATGCCTTCCCTGCACACACATCATCTCCAGCCTCCACCTTCTGCTGCCCATTTTCAGTGCAGGCAGGCAGAGATTGTTCAGGGATTAGAGAAAAGTGTAATTTATTTAATGATCATCATTAAAAGGAGAGGGTTCTGCTCACTACAGATAGGAAGGAGTCCATGGTCCCATCTGTAATCACTGGCAGCTCCTGCAGAGCAGTGAGGACGCATAGTCAGGTGGACAGCTCAGGGGTTGGGGAGGTGAGGCTTTTGGGCTTCATGCCCAGCCCCAGCCTGCAGCTTAGGGTGAGTGACTCAACCTTTGGGCGCAGGTCTCAGCTGGCACAACCCCCAGAGCTTGGCTGGCCTTGGTGGAACTGCGACAGCTCATGTCAGGAGCACCTTGGTGTCCCAGGCCCTGCCAGCCTCACAGCTCGGTGTCAGCTTTGGGAGCTCAGGGATGTTTGCAGTGTGCAGGGATGGCCGTAGGCAGGGGGCAGGGAGAGGGCTCTCAGGTGTGCTCCAAGGGGGACAATGGCTGTGTTCCTGCTGAGGGGATGGATCTGGGGCAGATGGAAGGCTTTAGGGACAGATAGGGGGTTTGAAGGCTGATGGGGGGGTTGGGGGCTGATAACGTGATGGGGTCTGGGCAGCCGGCTGCCGCTATCCATGGTGCTGACCGTGGCCGGGAGTGGCTGAGCATCCTTGTGCAAATACTTGGATTTTCACCTCTCTGTGAGTGATCAGCCTGGGCCTGGTTTCAGCACAGAAACTGGAGAACAGTTAGCAACCACCCAGACATGCACAGGGAGCTGCACAGCTGCTGAGAACAGGCCATAAAACATTGTTCTCTCTCTTTGTGTTACATAGGAACGGATTTTCCTTACGCTCTCCAACTATATCTTCACGGTGATCTTCCTGACGGAGATGACAGTTAAGGTAACTGGAGCTGGAGTGTGACCTGCCTGAGCTGTGTTAGCAGGATTTTGTTAGGGTGTACTGGTGACAGCACTAGATCTGCTGGTTGTGAGCAAGGTTCTCCTGAATACCAAATCCTGAATCTCCAAATACCCATCACAGGCCTTATTCTGAGCACGTTTTGCTCTTGATTCACACCATTATATGAGCAGTGGAATCCTTCAGTTCAGCAATCCTCCCCTATTCAGCAAAGCTTTTGAGCATATCCTTAACTCCAGCCGTGCATGTAAGTCCCATTGTCTTCCACACCCAATTGTCCTCAACAGCCTAAGCAGCTCTGTGCTTTCCTGAGGAGGTGAAACTTGAGCACGTTGGAACACTTTGCTGGATCTGAGGCAGGAGGCTCAGAAGCCCATTGCTGTGAATCTCTCTCATGTATTTCATAATCATCCCGTGGAACAATTGCTCCTTCATTGCGAAGTTTCTCTGTTTTCTTTATTTGCAAAGCTTGTAACTGATTGCTTTGGGTCAGCCACTCTGAACCTTTACTCCAGCAGTCAAGAGGCATAAAAGACAATCCAGATCCTTACGGCAGGGCTAAGCGTGGTAGGAGCTGTTTGCGCAGCTATGTTTAGCTGCATTAAAAATACATCAGCTGTAAGGGACAATCTGGGATGTTTCTGCAGAGGTATTTTTACAACCCCAGCAATGTAACACTTTGCTGATTTGTCTAATTAGGCTTCTATCCTGGGAAGCCAGCGGACGCAGAGGCTGGTATCTGTAAATAATGCCTTCTCAGCAGGATGCTAACTGGGAGAAGCATGCTGGATGTGGTAGTCAGAATTTGTTGCAACTTGGTGTCCGAGCAGGTGGTGGCACTCGGCCTGTGTTTTGGGGAGAAAGCCTACTTGAAAAGCAGCTGGAACGTGCTGGATGGGCTGCTGGTTCTCATCTCTGTCATCGACATCCTGGTCTCGATGGTGTCAGACAGCGGCACGAAGATCCTGGGCATGCTGCGGGTTTTGAGGCTGCTGAGGACGCTGCGTCCTTTGAGGTAAGCAGAGGAGGAGTGCAGGGCATGTGCCAGAGGGGCAGCAGAGCCTCTCCTGCAAGCAGCAGCACTTGTGCAGGGGAAGGGGCAGGTGAGACAAGGGCAGTGACTGGCACCAGTGCCGTGCCCAGCCTCCTGCTGCTCCACAGCCCACCAGTGTCTGCAGGTGCTGCAGAGCTGTGAGGAGCTCTGGGCAGTGGCCCTGTTCTGGGACCAGCCCGAGGAGCAGCAGCAAGCTGCTCAGTGCCTCTTTTGCTCATTAAAACACACATCCCCTGCTATTTGTGTTCTCATTTGCTTTCTGTAAAGTGCAGCCTAACAGCTTCTCCCCCCTTTCCTCCAGGCAGTCAATGGCTTGTGTAACAAAGAAGGAAATTAGTAGCAGGTGGCAGATCATTTTTAAGGGAGCAGACACTAAACTGTTGCTTAACCTAGAACGCAAAGAAGTTTTTTTCCCTCTCAGTCCCCCATTAATTTTACAGAGACAGTTATTTTGAAGATTGCCCACACAAGATGAAAGCAGCTGTCCTGCTGTGTCCCTGTCTCTGGCAGCAGGCAGAACCCCAAACCCAGCGCCCCAGGGGCAAGGTACCCTTCTGACAAGAACCTGCCCAAGGACCAGCCTCTTCCAAACAGGCATTTGTTTTGTCCTGTAGCCCTAGGCATGAAGGTTCCCTGCATGCTAAATGCAGTCCATCTTTAATACCCTTCTTGCTGCTCTTAAACCTTCCTGCAGCTAATAAACCTTCCTGCTCAAAGCAGCTTTGTGCACCAGTCATATCTTACTGCTGCTTCCTTCATAAAAGGTTTGCTTTGAGACAGGATTGTCTCTTTCAGGACAGAAATCCAGGATCCTGCTTCTGACAGAAGATGTTGTTTTACTGCCCCTATGTGAATAATAAGTCTAAATAACGATGGCCATGTCTGTGCATATATCATTCAAATACTCTCAACAGCTATGAAAGGCATTCTGTTAAACTGGGCCCTGTGCATGTTGTGCCTGGTGAGGTTTAGAACGTGAACTGCTTTTAATCATTTTTTATCTGGACAGATAGCACAGTAGGTGTGGTTCTGCTCCCTGGCCTTGGCACCAGACAGGTGGCTCCACTTTTTTCTCTTCATGTGTCCCTCGGTGTCTCCACGTCAGCTGTAGCTCCTGGGGGCAATTCCTGCCAGGTGGCCTGGTTGGTGGATCTCTGCTCTCCTGTTTGCCTGAGTTTTGACCTGTGTTAAGAAAACCTACAGAATAATCTGGGTAGCTCTGGGTAGATGAAGAATCGATTTTTCCATCTTTTAACTGTGGAATGCAAGTTTCTCTTTTGAGGTGGTGTGGTTCAGTCAGGTCTAGAGGAAGGGGCTTGGGTTGTGCTGAGCCCTGTTAGAGTCTGACCTAGTAAAAGCTCTGTATGCTTCTTTGTAGATCTATAGGTCTGCCTGGCCAGGATGTGGGTCTTTGTTTACTAGAGCCTTCCTCTGCACTCACCTGGGTGCATGAGTAATCTGCAGTTAGGGAAACAATACACTAACTGTAGGCTGGAGGGAGAGCTGCCATCTGGAGCATGGGTAGGATTAGGCTCTTCCATTGCTACTCCTTCCTGTTGGCATTCGCTCAGTTTTCTCAGGAGAGTGTTGTGAAGGTGTTCACTCAACAAGCTGCTTTCTGCTGCAAGGGAAATGTAAAAAAAGCAGCAACAAGCCCATTCCCTAAATACCTTCACAATCAGCTCTGCTCCTCTGTAACTGGATTTGTAAGAAATGAAGCAGCAGCCATCAAACTGGGGGGCTTTTCAGTAAGTCATAAATCTTGGCGTGTGGAAGCCCATCTGCCACTGCAGTGCACAGCTGGGCTGCCCTGTGCATGCCTCTGCCCACAGCTGCCCACGCAGCCGGGGATCTGCCCGGTGTGCAGCTGGCTCCACATGGGATGGCAGCTGGGATGGGCACCCTGGGGGTCTTCACACACCATCACTCAAGGCTCTGTGTCCCTCTGAGGTCCCCTGTGGAGACCAAGCCAATGTTTTTTTCTGTCCAGGGAGGTGTAGGGCAGAGACCAAAGTGAATGCTGCCTGCCCACCACAGAAGAGCTAACCCTGCCCTTCCTTGCCGTGGGCACTCAGGGGGAGGCTGCAGGGAGGACACCCTCCATGAAAAGCCAAGCTGTGGCCATGCATGCCATGCTAGAGTCAAGAGCACGGGACAGCTCTCCTGGTCTCTGCAGTGACTTTCCTGGGCAATGGTCTGAAGGACTGCTTCTGGCAAAAGACTTCCCTCGTTCTGTCTCCCGTCCTCCTGTGGCAACAGCCCTGTTGCCCGGCTCAGCCTTTGGCACAGGCACTGAACACGACTGCCCTGCGTGCCGGTCACAGGCCTCTGACTGCATGATTGATTATCAGCCTCCAAATTGAATCCAGGAGGATTCGAGCCCAGCTTTATGAGCAGAATTCCAAAAATATATTCACAAAGGGGTGACATTTAAAGATGTTTCCACAGCCCTCTGATGTTGCAGCCAGCAGAGGGATTGCTTTCACAATAGCATTCCTTCCTAATGCGTTCAACCTGCTGTTGTTGGGATCAAGTGTTGCAGCTTAAGATACAAGAGAAATCAAAACTGAAAATGCATTCAGAATTCCTGTGATGGACTTCAATGCTGTTTTACTCCCTACAGAGCCTGGGCTTTGACTTCCAAAGCAGATGGATAAATTATTCACTTTTCATACCATCACAGTATGAAATAGTCATTTCACAGACTCTCTCCTATCTGTCATATTATCACCTTTGCTAATTTTTTTTTTTAATCTGTGGAAGGAGGTCTTCATTAATGCTGATCTACTACTTCATCTAAGTGCTGCTCTTCTTCTGAGAGCTCTGATTGGTGTAGCAGGCTGGACATTAGCAAGTGTGATCCAGCTAGGGTGAGGCTGGCAGTGGGTTTGGAGTGTTTCACGCAGGGGTTTTACAGCGCTGCGAATGCTGAGACTATCAGAACCATCAGGAACTCGAGGGGTTAACATTTCTTCACACTGACCAAAATGCAAAATGCCTCATTTCACTTCCCCATTTGTGATGTGCCTGATGCAGGCTGGAATCGTCCTGACTGCAGCCCTGGTGAGTCTGTGGCTCTGGCACGTCCAGAGGCCTTCAGCCCAGCTGGAGGAGCTGCAGAAGCAGTGGGTTTACAAGTCTGGTGTCAGCAGGACTTTGGGCAGTACTGATGGGGCATGCTGACATGTTAGAGCTGGCACTGATCTGTAAGTGCTGGCACTGATCCTTCTTAGGGAGTTACAGCCTCTCAGGAGAGTGGCAGGACTTGCCTTGCAAAGACTTGCCTTGATGCTAGATCAAGCCCTCGGTCTGAGGCAGCTCCAAAGTCTGAAGGTTTTCATTAGTGGGAACTGTCGTTTCCTCAAATCTCTTCAAAGCCTTTTGTCCCTGTAGGGCTGGAAACAGCACTGGTGTGGAGCTAAACTGGTGGCAGCTTTCACCCTTCTGCATTCTCATCTGTGGAATCCCCTGGTTGACCAAAACAGCTAAATGCTGCAGTTTCTCAGCTCCTTTTTCTCCTCACACATGTCTGTGCAAAGTCAAACAAGTAACTTCCTACTTTCTCTCTCTGCTGGATACCAAACAGTGTCTCACAAGGGAAATCACTTTGTTATTTCTAGAATAGGCTTTCTTAATAAGTGTTGGAGAAAATTATCAACTTTATGCTCTGGAGACTAAATTTTCTTCCTCCTTCCCAAAAATTTAAAGATGCTCCAGCAGTTTAGACTACAGGCCTTTGATTTGGAAGACCTGACCTTGGCTCCATCCTGTGTGGCAGTGGACAGAATGCATCAGTCAGGATCCTTAAAGGCACTAAAGTGACTGGTTTCTGTTGGAGTCATGGAAAGGAATTGCCTGCATGTCTCTCAGAACGTGGCCTGCAGTCCTCCTACACCTCAGTTTCCCATCTGTAGTTTGACAGCTGTGGTATTTCACCAGAACAGGATCCAGAATAGGAAGTGGGTTGGATTAAAACCGTAATTCTTAGTTTGAAGAATATGGGACTAGCCTATATGTCTTCCTTTCCTAGGTCTTCTCCAATGATTTTTCTTGACTGGCTCCTCATAGGTGGTCTCCTCCTCCCCTTCTGTTATGTAGAGCGCCGTGTGTAGGCAGAGCTCTTTTCCCTCACACACCTCCAGAAGCTCACAGGACAACCTTCCAGAACTGCCTCCATCACCACTTTTGACTTATTTGTCATTTAGAAAAAAAATCCCTAGTGCTGATTTCTCCACGTCTTCTATCTTGGCAGGAGGCAGACCTGGGCAAGAACTGCACTAACATTTTTTCTTGCTTGCCCCCACAGAGTCATCAGTCGTGCCCAAGGACTGAAGCTGGTGGTGGAGACACTTATGTCATCCCTGAAACCCATTGGGAACATCGTGGTCATCTGCTGTGCCTTCTTCATAATCTTTGGGATCCTAGGAGTTCAGGTGAGGCCCCAACCCAAAAGTGTCCTGAGGCCCAGATGGCCCCACATGAAGGTATCTGTGCCAGTGGGCACACTCTAAGTCCTTCTCAAGCTGAACCAATGGGCAGTTTGGCCTCCTTGGGCAGCACTCTCTGCTCCTAGCCAGGAGGAAGCAGAATCCCATGGCCAGAGTTCAAACCTCATCAACAATTACAACCCAAAGAGAGTGGCCCAGCCCAGTGACATCCCTGGTCACAGCTGGAGGAGCAATACTTAGAGCCAGTGGGGTTGGTTTTGCCAGTCTTTGGTTCCACTAAGGTCCTCTGCCCAGCTCTAGAACTATGTGATGATTCTGGTTGACTTTATCATAGCTAACAGCCTGCAACAACTCTGGCCCAAAGGCTTTTGCAGCTCTTGTTTCCCAAGCCAGAAGCACAGTGTGGCCTTCCAGGTGCTCTCAAGATGCCTTTATTCTTGACTTCCAAGTCTTGGCTGTGTGTCAGTCAATGGGTTGAACTTTCTTGAAGTGTCCCTGTTCCATGCAATCTTACAAAAGCCAACAAGATGCCACCTTCAGAGGTACAGAATGGGCTTTCTTCATAGTTTCCCCACCACAAGAACTTCTGCTCTGCTTGTAGTGGGACATTACTCAAGATATTTCTCCACTTTCTTCCCACAGCCACACCATACAAGGGTCAGGCCTGAGGCATCACATCTGCCACCAGAAAACCTTTGCCCAGGGAGACTGTTAAATGCCATTCCTGTTTCATCTGGGAGGTAACATGGGGACATCTCCCTTCCACCTTCTTCCCAGTGAGGATGTAGAAACTCTCCAAGCTCAAATTGTTGGTTTATGAGCTCCAGAGAGACCTTGACCTGGAGATTCATTCAGATTCTGACAGTTTGTATGACTGCAAGCTTGTAGAAATAGGCATTTCTGAGCCTGCCTCCTACCAGCTCTGCTGGCAATATCCTCAGTCCCAGGAGTGCAGCAGCCCAGGGGAGCAGTGGCAGTTTGCAATGCAGTTGGTTTCTCATTACCTGGGAAGAGAAGATTGTTTCATAGAAAGGTTCTGACAGAACAACACTTAGTTCTTTCTGAAGTTTGTGTGATCTGTCACAGCCGGCTTTGGAAAGCAGCTCTGCTTGGCTTAGGAAAGGTGTCTTATATAATATTTTATACTAATATACTGTTTCAATAATAAATACAGCACTGCAAGTAAGCAGACGAGACTCATGTCACCCATAGCCACTTTAGCAGCTGGATTGCCTCAGCATTGTTTGGCCCTACCATCACACCATCCACTGCACTAAACAGATCCATAAAGCTGAGCACATCCCTTAAGACAATAAAACCCTCAGACACAGGAGAATGTGTGCCCAACAACAACCCCTGAGCATGCTCTTTGCATTTCCTCCCTGCTAATTGTGGCTGCCTTCCCCAGTGACTCGCAGTCTGACGTTCAACTGTCACGGCTGTCGGTGTGGCTACGTGGGAGAGGCTGCTCCTGCATGCAGGATGCACAGCTCTGTTAATGGTTATGGCTAATGAGGTGTAAGATGAGGGCCAGAGCTATTTCCTATGAAAAGATGATCTCTCAGTTTATTTTCCCATGTAAATATAACCTGGGGATCCAAGCAGAGGATTTTAGTGCTGCTGAAATGCAGACATCCCTGTTTCTAATGAGGTTTCCTCATAGCAGGGCAGGGTCTGCGGCAGAGCTTGCCCACACGTGAACAGTCAGCAAGGAGACACAAGAACCAGATAAAACAAGCACAGCTGGAAGCGCTGGGCCTTGCCCAAGGCTGAAGCACTGATGGGGATCAGCATTTTTGCACACTGGGCTTTGCATTTCCAGACCCCGCTGGTGGCCGTGGCACTGCTCCCGTCCTGGTGGCACTGCAGAAGTCGCATTTGTAGGCAGTTGTTTACCTTACTGTCCAATTAAAGCTTTTCTCTGTGAAGGCTCTGTCCCCCAGCCTGCCTTACAACAGGCAGTGTTTCTCATTGGGAAGATGAGGGAACAGTTCCCTTGCATCCAGAAGTGTGATGGCTGCTTTGCTTGGTGATTCACTTGGCATGCCTAGAGAGCATCCTTCTGCTGTTGATTTCTGAAGGAAGCCCATGGAGTAATGCCTGGCTTTATCTTGTTCACTCCTATTTCTGCTATTGGTCTAAAATAAACAGATCAAAACCCATCAGCATCCCCTCTCTGTGTACCCAGGTGGTGTTCCAAGGAGCCTGGAGAGCAGGCTGCCATTCCCCCAAACCAGGAATGTCAATAGCTTCTGTCAGCAAATAAATTCAGGCTGGCTGGATGTCTCCTGAGCTTTGATACCATCCATCCTGCTAGCATCAATCACCCTGTCTGAAGCAGTAATCATCTCCTGCCACTCTGTTCTGTTCATGGGAAGCACCAGGTCTAGAATTAAGTGTATGGAGGCCGATGTTCCTTGTGCAGCTGTAAACCATGAGCTGACTCCTCAGGAGCTGCATCTCTCCTGGCTTATACCAAAGGAAAAAAGCTCAGGATCAGGTACCCAGCAAGCAGCTGGGCTTGGCTCCTTAATCTCTGCACAGGGAATATTTTCAGACCTCTGTACATCCTGCAGAGCCTAATGATGGCTGGAGCAGAGCACCTAGGATCAGAGACCAGAGTGGGACTGACAAGAATCTTGATTCTGCAAGAGCCCAACGTCACTTGCAGCAGCTCAGCTCTTCTCTGATGTGTCCCCTTGTAACCTGCGGGAGCAGAGCTGAGTCTGTCACTTTCCCTCTTCAGTGCCACCTTGACTCTCCTGGCAGAGGCCTTTTGTGTGCTGGTGAGCCTTGAAACCAGTGTGGTTAACTGGGCAGAGTGGCTGGAGCTGTCCCAGGTGTGGTAAGAAGCTATTAGCTGGTCTGGGCTGTTGACTAGGGCAGTGCTTGGAGCTGGTGACCCAGAAGCAAAGGCCTTTAGGCCAGGCTCAGATGGCTGAACCAGACAGCCTCATGCTCGAGGTGGGTGTCCTAGAAGCTGTGCCATCATGTCTCTGCTCTCAAGGTGCATTTCTAGAGGCTGCTGGCATCCAGTGACCTGCAGGAGTGAGGCTATTCCCTTCCCTGGCTGCGCAGAATTTCCCTGGGAGAGACCCCCACCCCCTGCAGAGATGTCCTGCGGACCCACCCCTTACAGTTCCTCTCTTCTTTGCCTGTTTTGCAGCTTTTCAAAGGCAAGTTTTTTATCTGCCAGGGGGAGGACACCAGAAACATCACAAATAAATCGGATTGTGCAGAAGCCAGCTACAAATGGGTCCGGCACAAGTACAACTTCGACAATCTCGGGCAGGTATTGATGGAAGGGTGGTTTGCTGCTTTGCTCCTTTGCTGCTTGGCTTGAACCCTGTGCACTCTTATCCCTGGGGGATTCTCTCACTGCCAGTCACAGTAAATATTCAGTTCACAGACAGAGCATTCTGTCCTGGGAAATCCCCAGGGTGGTGTTTCCAGGCAGGCAGACACTTCTTTTCAGAGCAGAACAAGCACGTGTGGCTTCGTGGGACACTTAATTGCTTCCCTACTACATAATAAACCAAATGCATCTTGAAGAAGGCCCTGTCTGATAGAGCTGGGCACTGCAACACTGCCTTCTTTTAGCAGCATGGTAAGGACTAATTAGTTGGGAGCTATGGAGACCTGGAGGGTGGAAATGAAGCTGCCTTTGTCTTCAGCTTTGTGGTTTCCCAATTGTTGCTCAGTGCTGAACCAGCTGACACTGACAGGATTTTGCTGCCAGGAGAGAGCATGGGCATCAGTGTCCCATTACCTTGCAGGAGATGATAAGCCTCAGACAGGAAAGGGCAAGAAGGAGTAAAATGTTACAAGTGAAAGAGCTTTAGTGCAACTATGTCTATCTTTTTTTCCCCCAACCTGTTTGTAGGCCCTGATGTCTCTCTTCGTTCTGGCCTCCAAGGATGGGTGGGTGGACATCATGTACGATGGCTTGGATGCTGTGGGAGTGGACCAGCAGGTAGGGACTCCAGCAGAGCTGTGGGGGAAGGAGTCCTCAAAGGTCACACATTTGGGCTCTGGCTTTTGCACAGTACCTTTGCTTTCCACAGGTTGTGGGGTTAGGATTGAGGGAGGCCTTCAGCCCAAGTTCTGGAGTCTGGTGAAAAGTTGAGATTTGGGCCTGACCTTTTCCCTACAGGTTCTGCAGCACAGCTGGTGTGATGAGCAGGAGCAGAACCGTGGCATGGTTTGACTCCTTAAAAACTTTGAGGAGAAAAGAAGGGCTCAGAGTGGGCACAGATCTTGGTGAGGGACTTGCAACAGCTGCAAAGGTTGTTGCTGTCCTGCCATTTTGGCTCTTGTGTCCTCCATGTGCTTTGTGTTTTGGGAGCACTCATTTGACATGTCTGAGGGCTCTGATTTTGAGGAAGAGCAGCGCACACTGAGCTGCGCCAGAGGGACATCCACAGGTTTTGAGGGCGAGGCAGTTGCAGCAATTTGCTCCCTTTCTGGGTTTTGAGGTCCGGTTGGCATTTGTCTTCCTCCACTTTGCAGCCAGTCATGAACTACAATCCATGGATGCTTCTCTACTTCATCTCCTTCCTGCTGATCGTGGCCTTCTTTGTCCTCAACATGTTTGTGGGGGTGGTGGTGGAGAATTTCCACAAGTGTCGGCAGCACCAGGAGGAGGAAGAAGCCAAGAGGCGGGAGGAGAAGAGGCTTCGCCGGCTGGAGAAAAAGAGAAGGAGTAAGGAGAAACAGATGGCTGGTCGGTAGTCTTTCCACATCTTTCTGAGTCCTGCTTGACCTTCACACGATTCCCTCCTCCCTCCCCTCCCTGCCTCGTGTCTGGTGATCGTTCCTCTCCCAAAAGCATGTCCAGCTATAAAATTTGCATGAAGGAAGTAGTCTTGTTTTAGGCTGAGCAAGGAGCCACAGAAGCCTTTTCAATGGCTGCATGATTTGCAGTGACCTTTCCATTGGAGGTTATTGAAATTAAAATATCATAAAAATCAGACCTGGAGCTTCTTGGATAGCAGAGCTCAGTGTTACACAAATAGTGACAACTGCAAAGATCAGCAGTGCTGGCTGGCACCATAAATCTTCTGAGTCATGAGCACCGTTGCTGATAACTGAATTCACTATTTGGTTTATTACAGCCTTGTAATGCCACAGTGATGTTACCTGTCCCATTTATCACGCAGGGTTATTTATTGGCACAGTAGCACCACTGCTGTTCAAGAGTGTAATAAAATAATGGAGCCATCTCGTCCTTGTAACGCTTAAGAACCCCTCAGAGAAACATATCAATGAATTTGCTTGAGAAATACAGATCAGGGAAAGCAGCAGCTGAGGAGAGTAGGCAAAACAGCTCTGACGGAAACTGAACCAAAGTCCAAGGGGGACATGCAAGGCTGCAGCCCTGCCCACAGAAAGCAAAAGGAGGCTAGACCTCCCCTCTGCCCAAAGTCTCCAGCCTGGCCTTTGTCTTTTAGTTCTTTTTAAGTTGGCTGAATAAGTAAGAAATGAATCGGTCAGAGGCCACAGGTCATGGGTGCCCCTTGCATGCTCTCTTCTGACTGAACTTTCTCTGTTGTCCTTTGTGTCTGTGGCCTGACATTTTTCCTCCCTGGTCAGCCCAACTGCTGCTCTCTCTGTGTCCCCTTTCACACTTCTGCTCTATCTCTGACAGACTTTAGTACTGTTTAGGAGGTGTCTGATCAGCCCCTTGTTCTGAAAGCTGCTAAAGTTAAGTCCTTTTTGGTTTTGTAATAGTCTAAGAGATGTTTAACAGCTGTGACAGGCTTAGGCATGCAACCAGGTACCACAGCAGTGTCTTGGCCTCTCTCAGCTCAGCACTCACCCAGCACTGCCTTTTGGTCACATCTCTGAGTCCTATGAGCTTCACAGGTTCTGTAACCAATAGGATGCACCACAGCAGCCTCTGGATCACACTGCGGGTTGTGTCGAGCCTGGCTTCCTCCATGGCCAGAGGAAAGATGGAGGCTTCCCTCGGGAGCGGTGGAGGACACGTTAGACTGTTCTCAGTTAAGTGGGATACAGATGGAAAGAATTGTTCTGTTGTTTTGCACATCAAGGAAATGCCTAGAAAGCTCTTTCGGTCAATCCAAGCTCCCAAACACAGTTTCAGGCTGATGAGCTGGAAAATGTGTTTAAAGGCTGGGTAGAAAGATCCTTACTTCCAACTGCAGGTTTGGAGAGCAGGCTCTGCTGTAGAGGACAACCAGAGGCCCAGTTGTTAGTGACCTGAGTTATAATGCTGCAGGAACTAGAGGAAGGAAAGAGGCAAGACTGGGAAATTTCTCTGTAGGGAGGAGTCACAAACTATCCTTGGAGATGCAGTTATTCATTCAGTCCTATGAAATGCCTAATTAAAGAGGCAATAAACAGCTATTTTACTGAGGATCAAATATTGCTGAGTGTTTAGTTACCATAAAACCTTTGAAGAGCTAAGTAAGAAGCTCTCCAAATCGCTTCACAACAGTTTTCCCAACTCAAATTCCCTGAAATGTTGGTTTTAATGGACCGTGTCCAGCTTTGCTCTCAGAGCAATGGATGTCACTGCTTAGCTTCCTTCTGCACAGTGGGAACTTGCAGATGATACCAAGACTAAGTAGGGCTTTGATTGTGCCAGCAGCTGCATTGGGGTTCCTTTCAGCCAGGCTTCCTGATGCCCAAACCAAGCTGTGGTTGTCAGATGCAGACAATCGCAGACCTCTAACTGCTTGCACATCACAGACTTTTCAAATGTGGTTGTCCAGCTCTGAAGCCCACAAAAGCAAGAGAGGTCCCAGCCTGGAGAGATGCAGGCAGGGGGGTGGTTGCTGTAAGGTGCTCTGGCCCAGCAGGATGTGTGCAAAGTCCATCTTTCAGGAGTGTCTTCTCTTTCCTCATCAAGTGAGGGCTTTCTCAGGGGTCTCTTGGGCTTCCACCTGTGCTTGCAGGAGAAGTACAAGAGCCCTTCCTTTTCCACCATGGGTGCGAGCTGACCCTCCACGAGGCCCAAGGAGAGGATGCCACAAGGAAACATTCCTGGTAGAGGCAGCGGAGACCCCGAGAGCCGCAGGGGCCTCCGGAGGGGACGGGAGGCGTTGGCGCGCTGCGGGTGATTAACGCCCTTTCGTTCTTTTAGATCTAATGCTGGATGATGAGTTAATGGAGAGCTCAGCCAGTGCAGTGCAAGGTACTGGGAAGCCTGCACGTCTCGTCCCACCTGCCTGGCAGTGCTGTGTCACTAACGCTGGCCGCCGCTGCTGGGAGGCTCCCACTAAACCTCTGTGTGGTGCAAGGCTCATTCGCTTCCTCACGGCACACGCGGCTCGTTGAGCTGCAGGTCTGCAGGCCTGGCTCAGGACTGACACTTGCAAACCCTTCATTTACCCTGCGATCATCTTATGTTCTTCAGTATCTCTTATTTTTTTTGCTGGTTTCCATTAAGACACTCTCAGATTTTCATGGCTTTTTTTTTTCTTTCTTTTTTTTTCCCCTTCCTTTTTTTAAACTTTCTTTTCATTTCTAGAGAGCAATGGCAAGGCTGTGAAGCTGTTCCTCTGTCGTTTAGCTTTCCAACCACCAGCTGAGGAGTGTCTGGGTAGTTTACAGAAGCATCTCTGGAAGGCAGGCAGCCCTACTTAGGGAGGTTAATTCCACTCCTTCTCCAGCCCTTGCTCATTGCTCCCTGAATCCCGTGCTTCAGGGAGGCAGGGCTGCTTTCAGCAGGGTAAAATCCAGTGTGGTGCAGAGCTGTGGTGCTTTGACAGAGTTGACCCTGCAGCAGCCCTCCCATGGACATGGGGCACAGCTGCTGTGCTGCCCAGCGTGTAAACTTTTCCTGTTGCCTGAGAGTTGCTCCATGCCCAGGGCATCTTGTGAATTAAGAGAAATAAAGATGACACCCTGAGCCCTGTGCAGGTGCTGGTGAGGAGGGACCAGCTGGGCTGAACGCTACTGGGGGTTTGGTCTGGCCGCCCCAACCCAGCCCTGGCTCAGGGTCTCTGCTCAAGGCTGCAAACCTGTCCCTTGCTCTTTTCATTTCTGGCAGAGATTTTGATCTGGGAAGCATTTGGTGTGCTTCATAGCTTAAGAATATTAGCCTGAATAATTAAAGAGGCGCCAGCACAGGAACAAATGCAGCTGTAGGCTTTGACAAAAAACAATATGCCAGGAAACTTGTGCCACGGAGAGTCTCACCTGGGAGCATGCTGCCCCTGCTCGTGTGGGAGCAGGGCACCGCCAGTTCTCCCTGCAGGGTGAGACAAGGTGAGGGCTGTCAGCCTTGGCTGCAGAGGGGAGTTCTGGGAGCCTGAGGTTCCTGCCTTGGACTGCCAAGGCCTTGCTGTCAGCTGTCAGGACATGCTTTAGCAAATCCTCACTCCCCCCACGTTGTCACTCCTGGTGCTTTGATCTCTCCCCCTCATTCTCGCTCTCCTGGGGGCAGCAGGGCTGGGTATTCCTGGGTGTGTGGGGCTGTCTATTTTTTCTTATTTTTATTTCATGGTGGTTCTTCTCCTGCTCCTACAGAGCTCCATCAAGGAGGGTTTCTTTGTTTTTAAGACACTGAACTCATTCCAAAGGCCTCTATTGCCCTGAGCAGGCTCAGAAGCACTCTGGGTTTGCCTTACAATCTGTGCTTGACGCCTCTGTGCTTTGTGTCTCCTTCTGTTGCCCCTCCTTTGGGTCCAGCCGTGGTGGATGTGCCAGGCTGCTCTGCAGGGGCAGCATGGGGGCACAGGAAAATTTTCTTTCTGAACCTGTTGGGGGGGGGGGGGGGGGGTTGGATCTGAGGGAACCAGTCCTGGGTGCTGTAGATGAACCTCTTGTGGCTCAATGAGAAACCCGGAGTTGTGATCCCAACCCTTCCCCACATCCCTGCAGTCAGAGGGCTGCCTTTCTCTTCCTGTTAAGATAAGCTGGAGGTTCGTGTGTGTGTGTGTGTGTGTGTGCTGCTGCCTGGTGCTTAGTGAGTTTATTTTGTTCCTTTTTTTTTCCGGTCACGTCTACATTCTATCACAGCTGGGGTCTTCTCCATGGAAATAATTAATCATCTTCCATTTTTGCCTTTTTTTAAAAATTATTATTATTAACTTCATTGAGTACAATAAAAGCCAAGCAAAATGTTGTGTTTAAGTGAAGAGAAGAAAAAATTCCTTCAGCGCAAACCACTCTTTAACCTAATAATATTCCCGATACAGTTTGTGAATCCAGCTGCGTCACGGGCTTACTGCTCACTGCTTTGCTGCTGTCCTGCAGGTACACTCGGAGCTGCAAAGCAGTTAATTCCCTCATTACAGGAAAGGGAAGAAGCTGGAGGAGACAGTAATGGAATTGTCCCACTCTCGTGAATTCCAATTTCCCGTGCCCACACACCTCCTGCCCGAAAACCACCTCGGGGGAAGTGGCAATTTCTCTCTTGACAGGGCATTTATTGGGAGGCAGATGCTCTTTGGAGATGTTTTGGAGCCTCATGCCCAGCCTGATCGCTCACCTAGGAAAATGCAGTCAATGGGAAGAGAGTGGCCCTGGACCTGTCACCCCTGTGGCAACTGGCACTGGTGCTGCCCAGTGTAGGGCTGTGCCCAGTGCTGCCCTGCTGGTGCCACTTCACAGGTCACATCCTAGAGCTGTCAGACAAACAGAAGCTCAGGGTTTAGTGCCCCGAGCCTGAGCTGTGATCATCAAGGCTGAAGGAGCAGGCCTAGGAAGGGGAGGTGTTTGTCCCACAGCCACGGTGGTCACCACCTTTCCAGATGGGCAGGAGAAGACGGTGCTGGGTTTGGGAACCCCCAAACAGAGGTTAGGGCTGCTGGGTTCTGCCTCCCAGCCCTTGTCAAGGAGATCAATTATAATCCCATAGAATGATGCCAAGAGAGGTACAGAGTATCTGCTTAGGAAGCAACTAGAGTTGGGAGCTGATAAAAACAATAAGCCAAAGGTGAGTGCCCCTGTGACAGGCACCTACTCCCCTTGCTGGTGTGGTCTCCTTAGACCACCACTGCCCAGGATGAACAGACAGATGTCACTCTCCCAAACCAGCTCTCAGATGACTGCAAAATCTCTTTCCTATCTGGCTTTGGAGGAGATTGCTCAGGCGCTGCTGTCTGAGCTGATTTTCCCCAGTGTGACAATACCTAAATTTGAGAGACTTCTCCCTCTCCCCCGCGCCTGGCCTCCAGCCACGGTGAAGCAGCTTGATTTACACCCTGTTTACCAGCCCCATGTCTTGTAGTGGGCTTTTGCTGTATTTCCCCATCTTCTCACATTCTCATCCTGCCAATTCTTTTGTTTGTTTGCTCTCCTCCTCTTTTCTTCAATGCCATGTGTGCCGGGAAGCCAAGTTAACCTCTCCAGTGATAACCAAGACTAACCCAGAGCTCTTGTTGTTCTTGACACAGTGTATTGTACAGTAGTGTGGTGTTGTGTTAGTTGTGAAGTTCACCACCTGGACTTTAACAGATGTCTGTATTTCCCAAGATGTTGGTATTGTTTGGATCTTTACTGCAATAATTCAGCTGGGACTGTGTGATGTGGGCATGGGCTTTGCACAGGGACAGCTCCACGTGAGCAGTGCTCAGCATCTCTGCAGAGCTGGGCAGGGTGGGTTTGGGGAAGGGGATTTGCACAAGAACAAGGATATGTTTTTTTCTGCTCAGAAAGGTCCCTGCCCACCTAGACACAGTCGGGGTTTGTTTCTGGTCCTTGGGCAGCATGCCAGCTTGTGTGATTTATCTTGTGGTGATTCCTGTCTTGCACTAACCTGCATGGCTGCATGTGGGGAACGGTGGTGCGTAGTGGCAGGACTCATGAGCAGGGCTGGCAGATCCCCTCCCAACAAAGCTAACAGGGAAGAGTGAAACATTCCCTGAGAGCACAGGATGCAAGGACACCTGCCAGAGCAGCATTTGCAGAGGTGTGGCTGTGGAATCCTGGGGGCTGGGAAAGGTGAAAAGGAGCTTAGGGGCTGGGAGGAGGGGGGTGAAAAGGCGAGAAGCCTCTGCAGATCTGAATGGTTGGCAGCCCTGCTCATCAGGTCAGGCACCAGCTGATCCAGGGCAGCAGCCCTGCACAGGAGACCTTATGCAACTTCTCTCTAAATCCTCCCTGCATCGGTGCTGTTCTGCGGGGTTTGGAATTGCCTATCAGTCCCAGCCAAGAGAAAATACAAATTCCAGTGTCATTGTTCATGAGCAAATCCACTGCCAGAAAAAGCAGAAACAGCGACAGTGTTCATTTGAATGTGAACTGCAGGTAAATGTGGAAGCAGTAAGTGATCCAGTTACAATGGTGTTCCTTTCTGGGATGATAAGTTGGTTCATAAAAATAGGTCCTGTTCCTAACCTAATTGTATTCAAACATTTTAGTTAATTTGCTACTCATAAATTAGCATAATGTGATCGAGATATCTCCACTTTATGGAGATTTATGCAGATTCTGAGGTATCTGACAAAGTCTTGGGAGTGAGTCAGCAGCTACCGGTCTGCTTTTTCGCAAGCACTTAATGTATGGGTGCAGGAACCTTCATTCTGCAGCCCTGCTGTCGATACCAGGAGCGAGCACTCAGGTACAGATCACCCAAAGCACAGAGCAGCAAGTGAGTCTTCATCCTGTCTTTTGTCTGGTGGCACCGAGGCAGAATTATGGGCATTCCAAACCCCTACAGAATGAAGCTGCTGATTGCTGTCTGGCCCCTGGGCTGTGAGGGAAAGGTCTGTCTCTAAGAGCAAACCCAACTCCTCTCGTTTTTCAGGGTCACATTATGAAACAGGGAGCACCCCAAACCATTCAATCTATGGCTTTGATTGCAGTGTCATTGGCTGTTGACAAAGTGAATTCTATTTCCAGGCCAAATTTAATCTTCTAAGATTACATTTTCCCCAAGGGCAATCCAAACCTGTGCTTTGTGGCTTCATTCTGCCCAACTTTTTGCTCCACGTATCAGCCTGCACATTTGCTCAGCAGCACTAAATATCAGGCCCTGCAATTCTTACAGCTCAGTAATTTTCATAACCAGTTGATCATCTAATTATGAGAGTGATATTGTACTCTGACATATTCAAGACAGTCCTTTCCACTGCAATCTGCATTATAATGCCTCCTTGGAAATTGTTCTGAATTATACACTCAGCCTTGGCATTTCCTCGTTAGAGATTAGGTGAGCAAAGGAGTTTGTCTGTAGGAACATTGGAGTCCACGAGCACATGGCCCCCCGAGGCAGCCCAGCACGGGCGGGAGCTGAACGGTGAAGTCTGCACTTTGATCGTCTTGTCCAGGTGGAGGATCCTGAGTTTCTAATTGTTAAGGCTGACTGATCAGTTTGCCTGGATGTTTTTATGGACCATTTTTCAGGGCTCTGACAGCCAAGATGTTGGATTCTGCTCACTCTGCAGTTTATTGCAAAGAACACAGGATGGCTGAATTCTCTTTCCAAGACCACCTCTAACTCACCGACTCATGATTTTAAGCCATCGTTGGTAAAATCTGTCCCAAACATCTGACCTTTCACTGGGTTTTCAGATGCTCTGGGCACTTTTAAGATCAGCAGAAACAAAAAATGTTGGTTTAATTGAAACTTAACTGAAATTTCCCTCCAGGGAAAGCATTCTCTAGCAGCACAATAATCCCAGCTCACCTCATCCCTGATGCCATAAGGCTGAGTATAGCGCATGCCCCACAGGAGACCTTTAGTGGACGTAAAATGGTAGCAGCCCTACTGTGTATCAAAGATGGTAACGTGCCAGCAAGAGAGAAGGGGATAAAGAGACAGCATGGGGCTGTAATCAGTCTAGACTGTCACCCTCGGAGCTGGGCTGTGCGGGTGCTGTGGCTGCGGAAGGACACAGGGCAGGGCTGTGATGGTGCCTCTCTGCTCTCCTCCCCTTGCAGAGGCTCAGTGCAAGCCCTACTACTCAGACTACTCCCGCTTCCGCCTGCTCATCCACCAGATGTGCACCAGCCACTACCTGGACTTGTTCATCACTGGAGTCATTGGCCTCAATGTCATCACCATGGCCATGGAGCACTACCAGCAGCCCAAGGTACTGGGACAGAGGGAGGCAAGCAGCGGGGAGCCATGCTCAGCTGTGCTGGGATGTGCTGATGGGCAGGGTTAAGGCCAGATTTGGTGTTAGACTTCACCATGCCCAGCTTGTCCCTTTGCCCTGGTGAGTGACCCATCCTAGAGATGGCTTCCAGGTCAAACTGTGGCTTTCAGTACCTGGATCTGGTTGCACTTTTCCCTTCTAGTCAAGTACAAAAGACTGCTCTGGAAATGAGGGTGGGAACAGGCTTGTTTGGTTTGCTAGACAAGGTCATCACTGAAATCTCCCATTTTTCTCTTTTGGTTATCCAACCAACCCTCCCTCCCCACCCCAAAAAAAACCCACAAAAAAACCCCAAACCAAACCACCACAAAACCCCCACACCAACACAGAAGAATTTTGGCAATGTTTCTTTTTTCCAAGTTTGTTCTAAATTGCCAGTGTCCCACAGGGCCCAATTTTCACAGGCGCTGGGTTCCATCCTGCTCTGTAAAATACATTTCAAGACATTAGTGTGCTCAGTTCCTGAGTCTTTGTCATACTCTGAAAATGAAAACAGCCTGTCCTGGGCTGTCAAGTCTCTTGTGCCTGAAAATGAAATGGAAATGGCTGCCTTTGCCATGTCACTCGTGTTTATTTTTATTAGCCACTTTCAGAATGAATAAATACAACACACAATAGGTGGAAATATGCTTTAAGACTGGACTTGAATGCTTAATGTAAAAGCCTTCAGACAACTAAGACATGCAAGAGGGGAAAAAACATCCTCCAGCCTGTCATAAAGAAGCCAAAAAGTGAAAGGGCACCAGGCCAGTGGATTGTTTCTGTTCAGGTCACCTTTAAGCACCCTGGAAGGCTCACTGCATGGCTCAGTCACTGGTGATGAGGAAGCTGTTGGCTCAGAAGCTGCTGCTGGAATGGCTTTGGGCAGGCGTCTCCCCACAGCGGCACTTTCTCATGTGTTGTAGAGATGTTGGGCAGGCTTTTGGTTTTAATTCTCTTTAGGAAAATAACATTTTGTCTCTAAGCCTCTGGTATGCAGCATCTGGGTAGTAACTTTAAGACTGGGCTGTGCCGAGATGACAGCACGGTCAGAGCCGGGCTGAAGCAGAGCCCCCCACCTCCCTTTGGTGTGGGTGACTGCTGGCAGGGGTCCTGCAGGTAGTCAAAGGGTAGCATGTACCAGAGAGCTCTGTATCCAAACTGAAATTGCTTGGCATGCTGGTGCTGAAGGGGCTTGGTGGAGGAATACCCCAGGATGCTAGAGATGCTGCAGCTGCCCATAGAAAGGAAGGGCTGCAATGTTATTATGTTCCTGCCACCCCTTTGCAGTGACAAATTAAATGCACATTACTGAAGAGGCCATGCAGGATGCTGCTATCACAGAGCTCCTTCACCAGAACGACTTCTGGGGTGAAATGGCTTAATGCCTGACTGTGCAGCAGCTGTCCCAGCCAGGAGGAACCTGTAGCTAATGACCAGGCTGTGGTCTGTGCAGAGGAAAGGGTGAGCAGAGGGAAATGCAAGCCACTCACTCCTGCTGGCGTTGGCACCCCTCTCTCCTGCTCCTTGCCAACAGCTCAAGGTGAGGAGTGACAGGCTGCCACAGAGGGGCCGTTTGGCCACACTTGCAGGGGCTGGGCCAGCCCCGGGCTCCTGCGGCGGTACAGGAAGGAGCAAGTGGCTGAGGTTCAGCTTCTTGCCGAGAGCAGGAGGGGCTCTGCGCTGCTGGCACCTGCACAGGCAGCAGCTCCTGTGCTCCCCGAGCAATCGCGGCTGGGGCTGTTACCGCCCCGGGGTTTGAGCTGTGCCTTGGGTTTGTGTCAGCTCCTCCTGTGAGCTCCACCAGCCAGGCTGGGGTCAGGCAGCACTGCAGTCTGTGCTTCCATGAAGTACTGGGGCTCTTCCCTGGGACGTTTCTCTTGGGAGGGAGCCCACGGCTGGAGCCTGTTGTCTGTAGTTTGGAGATGAGTTGTGAAAGGAGGGGAGGTTTGCAGGCAGCAAAGCCCTCAGCAGAGCTAGCATCTAACCCTGCTCCTGTGTCTGTATCACAGGTTCTTGATGAAGCCCTGAAGATTTGCAATTACATCTTCACTGTTATCTTTGTCCTGGAGTCTGTTTTCAAGCTGATTGCCTTTGGGTTTCGTCGCTTCTTCCAAGACAGGTAACAAAAACTCCATCCTGGTTGCTGGGCAGCAGCAGCTTTCTGGAGACAGCTGCCCAGATGTGGTAACCTGGTGTGCTTCCCAGTGGCGTCAGTCTGACACGTGTGAAGCCTTTTTGGTATGATTGACAAACCTGCTTCAGTGGAGGCTTGGGATGTGAGCTGGAGGGAGGGTTGTGCATGCCGAGGAGTGTGACTGCAGCCCTCGGGCCCTCGGGAGCGGACAAAAGAGGAGCAAGCTCCATCCCGAGCAGCTGGTTCTCTTCTCACACCAGTTACATGTCCATAGATCAAGGGTGCCTGATAAAGCAACAAAACTGATGCAGAGAGGGAATCTGGTCCTGACTGGAGTTGAAAGAGCAAAGTGAGCTCTTTCAGTGCAGGTGGGCAGCAGCAGGAGACATGGCTGTTTTTTCTGGATTTTCACTCTTACCTCACAAGGGCAGATTTTGTGTCCTTGGTGAATCTCTATCCTCCCACTCTAGCTTCCTTTAGTGTTAGCCTCGAGTGCTGGTACTGACCAAGGCTTGGCACAAGCACTTCAGCCACCCAGGGACGGTGCCATCATCTGCCCATGTTTTGGCTGCCTGTCTCTGACCCGGGGCAAATCCTCGGGGCCTTTCCTTCACCCAGTGTCAGTTTTGTTGCAGGCCTGGACATGGGTTCTGGTTCTTCCTGGGGCAGGTCTCATGCTGAGATCCATGAGTCTCGTGTGTAGAAGTGGACAAACTGATACTGCAGTGCCTGCCCTGAGGACCGCAGCCTCTGGGCACAAAATTGCCCAGCTTTTGTTTCTGTTTGCCCTCAGTCAGGAAGAGCTTTGGAACTGGCTGATCCTCTAAGGAGATGCTTTAGTTAGGAGGATTTCATAACAGAGCTGCTTTTGTGTAACACCCTCAGAAAAATGCTGCAGATTCATCTGAGGGCTAGGGCCATTGCAATGACTGGAATCTGTGTGAAGCAGGCTGCCTCCCCTGGCCAGCTCCTCAGTGGATGTTAAACTTCATTATGTGTTGTCTCCAGATGGAACCAATTAGATCTGGCAATCGTGCTGCTGTCGATCATGGGCATCACTTTGGAAGAGATCGAGGTGAACGCTTCGCTACCGATTAACCCTACTATAATCCGGATCATGAGGGTGCTCAGGATTGCTCGAGGTGAGATGGGTGATGCACAATTGCCTTCTCTTCGAAGTGCAGGGTCCCCTGCAGGAGAGAGCTAAGTGTTGGGAAATGCTTCTGGGGCACATCCCCATCGTGATGTGCATAGCTCTGGCATCTACAGGCTGTAAACAAATAAAAGAACAATGGGGGAAATACTTGCAAGGAGCCAAAGAGCTGAGCCAGCTGCCCATGTGTCTCTGTCTGAGACAGACTTGAAGGCTGAGAGCTTAGAAATAAAGGAGAAATAGCTGTGGTTGCAAATCCCAGAGAGGTACCTGCACTGTGGCCACAACACCAAGCAACACTCCAGGCTTGGGGCAGAGTGGCTGCAAAGCTGCCTGCTGGGAAGGGCCCTGGGGTTGCTGATTGATAAGCAGCTGAACATGAGCCAGCCTGTGCCCAGGTGGCCAACAGCATCCTCTGTCAGGACCAGGGAGCTGATCGTGCCCCTGTTCTTTACACTGATGAGGGACCAGCTCAGATACTGTGTTCAGTTTAGGGCACCTCAATACAAGAAGGGCATTGACGTGCTGAAGTGGATCCAGAGAAGGGTCGTGTAAGGGGCAGCTGGGGAAACTGGAGGTGTTCACACTTCAGAAAGGGAGGCTGAGGGGATACCTCTTTGCTCTCTACAACTCTCTTGACAGGAGGTTGGAGCGAGGTGGGGGTTGGTCTCTTCTCCCAAGTAACTAGTGAGGGATGGCCTCAAACTCCAACAGGGTAGGTTTAGGCTGGATGTTAGGAAAAATTTCACTGATATATCAGTGATTTTGCTGCTTATTGGATCCCTAAGCATTAGAAATACAGGCATTTTGCACCTGGAAATGCACCCTTCTGAGACAGGTGTAGATCAGCTCCTCAGGGAATCGAGGTGGTGGGAAGCCTGTGGAAGTGGGAAAGTAGCCCCAGGGCTGGGAATTGACAGCTCAGAAGTGGGAAGGAGCAGGGGCCAGCACAGATGAGGCGGGGCTGGGAAGCAGCCAGCAGGGCGAGAAGGGCTTCTGCAGTCTCGGGGTGGCTGCTGCTGCTCAGGGGCTTGGATCTTGTCCAGGCAACCAGGGGGGAGGGGTGGCCTGGGACTGCTGCAGCTCCACAAGAGTTCACTTTGCTTTTCCCATACGCTGTGGCCCTGGGAGCGGGACTGAGTTTGTTCCTCCATGCTAATGCTGTGTTGCCTTGTCCCGATGTGCTCTCTGCAGTGCTGAAGCTGCTGAAGATGGCTGTAGGGATGAGAGCCCTGCTGGACACCGTGATGCAGGCGCTGCCACAGGTAACCACTGCCGTATCGCAGCAGATCTCCTCTGGCCCAGAGCTCATTTCCTGCTGTGGAGGAGTGCTAATCATTTTATCTTTGCTGTCATTAGAGAATCCCATTTCCCCTCCGAAGCACAGGCTGAGATACAGTCCTCACATTGAGGTCATTTTTCCCCCGAAGCAATTTAAGTTTTGGATTAAAGAATGCAGCAAGAAACAGGTCTGGAACAACAACAGAAAAATAACAATAAAAAAAAATCAAATTTTAGAAAAATCAATGAATGTTCTTTTTTTGTGTTTTTTTCCCCCCCATTTCTTTTTCTCTTTCCAGGTGGGGAATCTGGGTCTTCTCTTCATGTTGTTGTTTTTCATATTTGCAGCTCTTGGAGTGGAGCTGTTCGGAGACCTCGGTGAGTGCGGGGCGCGGGCGGGGGGCGGGCGCGGGGCGCCAGGCTCTGACGCTGTGCCTGCTCCCGCAGAGTGCGACGACAGCCACCCCTGCGAGGGGCTGGGCCGCCACGCCACCTTCCGCAACTTCGGCATGGCCTTCCTCACCCTCTTCCGCGTGTCCACGGGGGACAACTGGAACGGGATCATGAAGGTGAGAGCCCTGCAGAGGCTGAGCGTTGCCTGCAGCTGCGTCCTGTGGAGCTGCTCCCTCTGCCCGGCTGGGACGCGCACTCCCCGCGCTGCGCCGCTCTCCGCTTCCGTGCCCTGGGCAAAGGCTCCCATTCTGTTCTCTCCTCCAGCAATGTGGTGCCTGGGGCTGCAACCCTTTGGCATACTCCATAAGTTCCCTTTTTTGTCCTAAGAGAGCAATTTAAAAAGAAAGGGAAAAAACTAAGAGCCTCCTCTCTCCAGCAGAGCAGTTCAGCCCAGTAACATCCAGCAGTTTTGGTTTTCCCTTGTAAGCCTCCAGTTGCTGCTGTTGCTACTGGCACTTTGGTTTTTTTCCTGGGAAAACCCATGCTTGAAAGTCTATCTGAGGGGCCAGCCGTGCAGGCATGCTCTTGTGAGGAAATCCTGTCTGGGAGCACACAAAGTGCCAGCAAGCCCAAGGGGATCACTTCTCTGCCCATTTGGAGCCCATGATCACCATTAGGTGACCTGAGTGTTAACGGTAGGATGTGAACTTGAGGAAGGAATGGCTGCAAGGCCAGCAGCTGTGGGATAGCTGATGGGTTGCAGCTGCACCCTGCCTGCCCATGGATCCCTCTACCACACTTGTGTGCTTGGTGTCCAAGCTGCTAAAGCAGCCTTTCCTTTGGAGCATCAGGGTCTCCATGGCTGTTGTTGCACGCTCCAAGGCCAGTATCCTCTGAGCCGCCTTGTGGTGACTAAGACAGAAATGTGAAGTTTTACTGGCAAGTATTTTACCATTCTAGACATGGGATTTGCCCAGTCCTCTCAGGTTTCTTCACGAGAGCATAACCCATTGCAGCCTGATGACAGCAGACTGAGGTCCCTGCTAGAACATGTTCCCAACCCTCCCCCTGTTTCAGGACACGCTGCGAGACTGTGACCAGGAGTCCACCTGCTACAACACCGTCATCTCGCCCATCTACTTTGTCTCCTTCGTGCTGACAGCCCAGTTTGTGCTGGTGAATGTGGTGATAGCCGTGCTCATGAAGCACTTGGAGGAGAGCAACAAGGAGGCTAAGGAGGAGGCAGAGCTCGAAGCAGAACTGGAGATGGAAATGAAGACAATTGCCCCTGGCCAGCCCAGCCCCTCAGACATCCTCATGTGGACAGGCAATGCCGGTGGGGAGAGGCCCGAGAGCCCCCGAGGATGTGCTAACCCCATGCAAATCAAGGTGGATTCTCAGCTCTCCTTAGTTTACCCTATGGTGAGAATCAAAGTTGGAGGGTGAAGAGGGCTTGACCTGCACCTTTGCTAGAGGCACACGTGCACGAGTGGGCCGTGAAGTGGGGGTAAGCCCTGCCCCCAGGGCTTGTATTCCTCACTGTCTGCTGATGGGCTGCTGGGTAGTGTGGGAACAGATGTGCCAGGGTGGAGACCCTAGTTGGGTCTCAAGACCGCCTTGATGCATCTGTTTGGAGGTAGAGAGCTTTGCAATTTGTCCTGGAGATAAGCCCAAGCCACCAAGTTCAGAGCTAGCTTCAAATTTGCTCCTCTCCAGAGCGTGGGCTAGTTCCTTTGTGGCAGCAAAATGATGAGCAGAATGTGTTTCCTTTTCTAACACAGACCAGGAACCTTCACATGAAAGAGGAATGAAATTTGGCTAATATTTGCTTAAATATTAAATTGCTTTTATGTCACCTCAACTTAAAACCCATCCACACACTCAAGCCTGTAAGAAAAGATTCTTGTAACAGCAGCATAATCCAGAGGGGCCTCAAACACTCACCGGGACTGGTGGCAGAACTCCCGCCAGCAGGAGTCGAGCCCAGGCAGGGCTGCAGTGTGGTAGCTGCTGTGACTTGCAGTGAGTCTCTTTAAAGCAGGTTGTGGATGAAGACTTAGTCTGAGGAGTGAGAGAGGTGAGGTCAAGACCCAGACAGGTCCTTCAGGAGGGACATGGACTGGATTTATAGAGGAAAACCGGCCCAGCCCTTTTTAGTCTTAGTTAATTGCAAATTGGGTTAAACTCTACACAGCCCTCACAAGCTTTATTACATCTGATTTCACAACAGCCCATCTTGGCTTCTGCCCAGGGTGGACTAATGAGTGTTCTAATGCATGAAAAACTCATTTATGACCTGTACTCCAAGGGTGAAAAAGAGTAAATCCCTGCTTAAGCTTTGCTTCAGTTCTTAAGCTACTGGAAATTTCTGGTGCCATTAGGAGTCACTGATGTCTGAGCTGGAGTCCAAAGCTTCTCTTTGGCATGGGAAAAAGGAGTTCAGGACAGTAAGGGGAAATCCAAACTCGTTATGTCCTCTAGGAAGAAACAACATATCCCAACTGCTGTTGCACAAGTTAGGCAGAGCACTGGGAAACTGTCCTCAGCACTGCTGTCCTGCATCAGTCCTCATGCTGGCAAAAAGAGAGATTGAAAGACAAATTAGTGGAAGGACCCTCCCAGCTCTTCAGGCTCATAAACCTGCTCTCTCTGGAGGTGACTTTGGAAAGGGCTCATTCCAGTCAGTATCTCCAGGGCACGTTTCTTGCTCTTTCACTCAAACAGAAGCCTCAAAAACTTCCAGGAGATTCTATTCTGACTATTTATTCTCCCAGCCAAAATCTCCAGGACAAATGTGATGTTTGAGCATGACAGCAGAGGAATACAATTCCCAGGACGTGACCCTGCAAGGACATGTGGTCAGCATGCTCTTTGGCTTGCCTGTCCCCCAGGAGTTTTGCACTTGTGCTGCGTGACTGTAGCAACAGTCCTCATCTCGTTGGATGTGGCAGGCGTTCCCTGCCTGAAAGGTGCACCTCTGAAACTGCTCCCAGGCTGCCTGTGCAAGCCAGACCCTGCTCTCTATAACCTCCTGTTGGCTGGGCTCTGACTAGCTGGTTTGAAGTTGGCCAGGACAGCTGAGGCACCTCAACCCATGTCTGGCACATGGATTAGTGACCTGATGTGTGTCCATCCTGGTCATCTGCAGCTTGCATGGACAGGATGTTAACTCCTCTCCAGGTCAGGTTGTTTTAATCTGCCTGCTCTCTGAATATGGATTCTGGTGTGGAGCATTAGGTCCTCCTCCGGACAAGTGTGGCCAGTGGGGGTAGAAGCCTTACAGCAGCTGTCCCGTGGAGAAGCTCCCAGCAGCAGGTATCCATATGTTGCTGGACCAGCCCTCAGCAGCCCAGATCCCAGTAGTACCCAGACCTGTTTGCTGGGAGCCAGAATTGTCCCGGAGGAGGGTGCTGAGCGGGAGCCCCACGGTGCAGGGCAGTGGTGTCAGCCTCGTCTCTGGCGGTGTCTGGGGGAGCTGTTGCTGCTCACTGTGATTTTACTGCACTGTTCTCTCTCTTCTCCTGTCCCCTGTTTCTGTTGCTGCTCTTTCCCTCACCACTCCCATCTCCCTGTTCTGTTCTGGGTTTTACACTCTGTCCTTTCTCTCTGTCTCTGCCCCTTGCTTTTTCCTCTCCCTGGCTCTCTCTCTCTGCATGCCACACACCACCCCTCCTAGGAGAGGCACTTGTTTGATACCATATCACTGCTGATCCAGGGATCTCTGGAAGGAGAGCTGAAGCTGATGGACAACCTGTCAGGCTCTGTGTGCCATCATTATGCCCTCCCAGCTCCCGAATATTGCAGCTCTGAGAACCAGGTTAATATTCCTAATTTCCTGCAAAGTCTCCATCCAAACTCAATTTGACTGAGACCTTTGATAGTTAAAGTTCTTTATGTAGTGCAGTCACAGGAGTTTGAGGTGTAAATCATTTGGGTTTATTCGGTGGGAGATGAGATCATACCTGGGGTTATGATGATGTAGGTCAATGCAAGGGCGAAAACACAGGCTCTGCATTTCCCTCTGCAAGACAGCAGCAAGTTTCCCTTTGGGATTCGCTGTTCCTGAGTGTTGTAGGGAAAATCTCCATCTCTGGGGTTCATTAAATGGTCTCTACATTTGGTGCCTCCTTACACTGCCTGAAGATCCAGCTGTGAATGGTTTTCCCAAAGAGGCTTCTTGCAAGTGGGTCACTGGAAACTAGATCCTCATCTTTGATCGAAAGTGAGTGTGTGAGGCAAGGCAGCCCCTAACGCTGTGCTTGAGTAGCTGTTGTGCTCCAGTGAGCAGGGCTGGAAATGAGTTCATTGACTTCTTAGATTAAGATCCCTCTTTTCTCCAGCATGATGCTCTTCAGAGCAAACATTTTCCCTGAAGGCCAGCAGTGACCACAGCAATGATTCAAGCACACCTGCAGCTGGAACTGAGTATATTCTGTGGTTCTTCAGCACTTTTGCTACACCCCACCCCCCACCCCTCTGCCTAAAAATAGCAGATTTTTGTTAAATCAGTGTGCTTATTTAGGAGCTCCCTGACACTCTAAATTACCCAACTGGGTGGTTCATTAGAGGAAAGGAACAAGTTCCGGTGAAATGAATTCCTGCTGCAGATCTTTTCACAGGGGAGAAGCTCTCCAGCTGATCACTGTGAGCCTGCCCCAGTGGGGCAGCAGGGAACAGCTGCCCCCAAGCACTGCTGAGAGATGGGGACAGCAGCTCTGGGGGCAGGCAGTGAGGTCAGGACAGAGCTCAGCCACAGCTGGCTGGGAACTTTTTGTCACAACATTTTTCACCAGAAAAGTGCTGCTACAGTGAAAACAAACAAAAAAAAGGTTTTGACATTTTTGTAATGAAAAAATATAGCATTCCAGCTTGCAAGGCCTTTCTCTTGTAGCATTTAGGCTGTTTTATTTTCCCCCCTGTAATTAAAACTCCTGTAAATGGGTTGAATGTTTCCAACAAAATGTTTTGACGGCTTCAAACTCAATTTTGGGAGAGAGGAGGCTGAAGAGGGGCTGACGTTGTGTTTACACTGGGGCTTTTCTGTTCACACCATTTGTCATGTTCTCAGGCAAGTCAGGAATTTAGAGCAGCACTGGGACTTGCTGAAAGCAACCTGATTAATAGCAGCTCCCAGCAGAGCAGCTCCACCAGGCAGGAGCTGCTGCTGTCCACTGTGCTCTAGCATAGCCTGGGCTGGGGCCGGTGGGTCCCTCTCAGGATCGCTGTCCCTGTGCTGGCAGCCTTTCTGTGATGCTTTTTTGGGAGCCTCGTATGAAATCAGCAGCTCCTCCAAAGGCTCCTCTCATCCATTGCCAGCAGATGACTGTGCTAGAGGAGATATCAAACACAAGGTTAGATGAGAGGGGTCCAACCCTCTTCCTTATCTCAGAACAAGTTTTGAGCTCTCAGTGGTCACTCGCCACTGAGTTTATTTCACCCCGCTGATGCCGTTTTCCTGAGTGAGGAACTCCAGCCCTTTGCCAGCTTCAGAGCAGCAGATCTGGGTTCCTCTGGTTTCTGTTGGAAGATATGTTGGTGGTGAAAGATTTTCTGAGGCTTAGAGGATAGGGGAAAAATGCATTGAGGAATGAAAAGGAGGCACCTGGGACTTGTCCAGAGCAGAAAACTCCTGCAGGTGTTAAGCCAAGTCTGTAGGTTACCTGGTGAAATGTCCCCAGTGCCGTGGGCACCAGCCCCAGATGCCTACCCAGGCTGGGGATCTGGGGAGGGATGAGCCTGCGCTTCAGGGCGAACTCCTCTCCTTGCAGCACCTGGCAGCAGGGCTGCTGCTCGGGGGGAGATGCTGCAGGCCACTTTCTCCCCCAAACGCAGAGTGACCTTTCACTTCTTACCACAAGAGCTCCGTGTCTGGAGAGAGCCCCACTGACCTGTTGTGAAGGGCAGTAATGTCACTTTGGCTTCCATCTAGACAGGAGATGAGCAAAATGCAATGCTAGCATTAGGGGATGCCTTTAAACTCCCTCCCAGTCCATTGGTAAGCACTCAGGTACCAGTGTCTCACTCTTTCTTTTTTTCATTTCTTTGTTATTTTTAATTTCTTTGGTGTTCTGTCCCCAGTAACAATGTGCATGATGTAGCTTCTCCCACTGCAGGGACATTGCTTTAGTGTCTAGAAGTATTTAGATTATGGTAATTTGAATTTTTTTCTTTTCTTTTCCAAAAGATTTGTGTCCTGGTTTCTTATGCTTAATCATCTCTCCCTTTAGATCCCTCTAGCTGAGATGGAGGCTCTGTCTCTGACGTCAGATATTCTCTCTGAAAAGTCCTGGTCCTTAGCTCTGACGGATGGCTCTTGTCCTGATGACATTAGCACACACTTACTTAGTGCTCTGGAAAGCAATGTACATCACTGGTGGCTGTATGCTCTGATGTTCACAGGGTTCTAAATACTGCTGCCCCTGCTCTGCTCCTGCCTAATGGCATTGCCAGTCCCAGCCCATTTCCAAACAGCCCCAACCCTTCCCCTGCACAGGACGTCGTCCTCAATGCCATTAGGTCCTGGGTTGGTACCACCCTTGTCCTCGGATGTGGCTCCTTGTGAGGAACAAGGACTGCTTTCTGCTTCTTCAGTGTGCTTTCTGCCACTGCAATCAATAGCACAAAATGCATTGGAAAGCAGAAGGTTGAAATTTCCTCCCCGTGTGAAAACAAATCAGTGATGCTGTTTAGAAGAGACACCTGTGAGCTAATGACTCCTGTGTCCTCTGCTGAGGGGTCACCTGCAACCCTGTGGCTCTGTGAGCACAGGCACCTCCAGGCTTTTGGCCCCATTGGTGCCAGACTCTTGATTTTGCAAGTATCAGATGGGGACCTCAGAGATGCTGCTTGGTTTGTGAATTCCTACTAGCAGCCATCCCACTGGAAACTGAACAGAGTTGGGACTGTTCTGTGTCTTTTTGACTGCACTAACCAGTGTTTTGAACCCTGCCCTAACCATCTCCTCTCTGAACATGAGGCATTTCTAGCTGTGTAGCAGTCGAGTGCTTTTTCTCTGCTGTACAACAGACATAGCTCCTTCTCCAGCACTTTTGGGTCATTTCTGTTTCCTTTGTTGTTGTTCATGTCCCTCCCTTTGGGTGTCTGTGTTGTTGGTAAATCTCCTGTCATTCTAGCTGACTGTCACCCCAACTAGCACTGTGTGGGAAACCCCTCTTTAACCGTGACAATATTTCTCATCATGCTTCGTGGCATCATCTGCCAAAGTTTTGTGGCTTGTGAAGAACATTTTGTGTGGGACTTTTTGGTGTCACAGTTAGTCTGGAGACCTGGACTGAGGAGAGCCCTTTGAGTTCCCAATCAGATTAGACAAACCTGTTTGCAGCACAGCAGAGTCCCAAGGGTAGAGCCAAGAGAGATGAGGTTTCTAAAAACAGGGGGGGGGGAAAACCAACCTAAACCTAAGCATTTTGTGAATTTGTATCAGCACCAACAAAGGGCTTTGGTCCAAACAAACAGTTTCCCAAAATCGTGGAAAGCTGCATGTTTTCATTGAAATCTTTTCTAAAAGCAGTGGTTTTACACTTAGAGCTTTAATTGACAAATACTTCAGAACGTTTTGTTTGACCCAGAATAGATCTGAGTTCAGGTTAGGGTTTGGGTTTTTTTTTGCCCATGGAAAACTCAGCTCTGATTTGCAGTCAAGCCACAAGAAGATGTTTTCCAGAACTAGCAGTGAAGCAGGGAGTGCTGTGCTCCCTCTACCCTGCTGCTGGGCTGGGCTCAGACCATCCTTGTGCAGCCATTTTAAAGAGCTTTCATGAAGTTCCCTCACCAGATGTCCCGTGGGGTGGTCAGGAAGTGGAAATGAGTCCACTGTGGTGTTGGACCCTGTCGCTGGTCCTAAAGGTTCGTTAAGGGCTGGGTTTGGACAGGATCTCCACTTGAAATTCTTGTGTGCAGATCCCAGTGGTTTTGAATTTGAAATTGCTGATTTCAGGCCATTTTTTCTGCTTTAAGCTAATGATATGAAAGCTAAACAGCATCAACACTGCTCGAGGGGGAAGGCAGAGAGGAGCAGAGAGGTTCCCAAACCCCAGGTCTCAGCTTTGCCAGCACAGATTTGCCCTCCCCTCCCTGAGCTCTATCAGCAGGCTGCAGTTGCCCTTATCAGGCTGTATCCAAACCAGCAGGCTCCCACAGGCTGGGGCTAGTGCTGCCTGACACTGCAGCTGGCTTTCCTTCATTAAATTGACACTGATCTTCCTTCCTCCTCCCCCCACCCCCAACCTTTTCTTCTTTTTTATTTTCTTTTTTTTTGTTTGTTTCCTTTTTGTAAATTCTTTTCAATCCCATTGTATTTCTTCTACAGATGAAATGCCAGAGTGAAATTTTGGGTTTATGACTGAGGATCACATTGGTAAAACCCCCTCGGTGCCGATTTCAGCAGAGCTGCAGTGCACTGAGTGAGGGAAGAGTTGTCAGCTAACCAGGCTGAGAGCTCTGCAAGCCCAGCAGCAGCAGTCTGCCTCGGACACCAGCATCACCCTCTTGCTGTGCTTTCCAGTCGAGACCTTTCAAAGCTGAAATCCTTCTCTCATTAGGAGTGTCCAGAGAAGTCAGCTTGGCTTCCACGTTTTGCTAAGACTGCCCCACACAGTAACACCCAAGAGCATTTCTGGGATGGAGACACTTCTGTATAAAAGCAGACCCAAATCCACCTCATTTGATACTGCCTCTGGTGCTGCCAATTCCAAGAGGCTCTTTGGCTGTAAAACCTCTGCAGTCAACACACAGATGAGAGCTCCTGCTTGCATTATCTCCCTTCCAATTAGAGAATGGCTTTAACCCTGAAGCAGGAGGTCCAGATACCCCTTTCAATAAGCTGGGGTTAGTTATTCATTATGTGAGGAGAAAAAACAATAAAATGGTGCTGGGAGCCAGAACAGAGAATATTTTCTGGAAACTAGTTTTCATATTTGTTTTCTTTTCTCTTTTTTTTGTTAGATGAGGAAAGGACTCACTTCTGTAGAAGTCTGGCTTGCTGATGAGGGCACATCAAGAGAGCTTTGCTCTTATTGCAGAGGATCAAAGCTATGCAAAGCGTGTGCCCTTTGCTGGCCTTGAGGCATGATGCCTTCTTTGCATACCCCTGAAATAGTCATGGTTTGTTTCTGCAGTGCTGCTCCCTCTGTCTCCGTGGCTCATTCTGTGTGACAGTTTATTGACCAAACACCAGCAGGGGTAGAGCTTCCTGGTAGATCCATTTGTGCCACCTGTGCATGCCCATCGTGCCATCCTGATTGCAGTGGCTGTTGCTAGCGTTTCTGGGCACTTCTCCTCTTCCCCCCCCCCCCCGGCTCCCCCCTCACTGGCCTTTCCCCGCAGGCTGATCTCCGCTCCAGGGATGCCACCCTGACCCTGTCTCCCAGCAAGGACCTGCTGAGCGTCCGGAAGCCCTCGGTGGGACGCACCCACTCCCTGCCCAATGACAGCTACATGTTCCAGCCGCCCTACTCTGGCCCCTGCCCTGCCGCCCTGGGAGAGAGGGATGCAGCACACCACAAGTCCAAGTCAGGTACAGCTCTGTCATGAACATCAATGTGCTGAGCTGAGAGAGATCTCAGTGTGAGGTGAAAGTGGAAATGAGAGGGTACAGCAGGCAGTGCCTTTCCCAAGGGCTCAGAGCTACACCTGGAGCTATTGCAGGGTGCAGCCTCCTGCAGATACCGAGGGCTTTCCCTGTCCCTGGGTGCCTGCCCTTGCAGCTGTCTCCTGCTGCTGGTGGATCTGCTGTCACCTGCTCTGGTGCCAGGGGTTGTCTTCTGCTGGCCAGGGACCGTGGCTGCCTGATTCTGCTGTAAGTGCCATCACTTGAGACATTTGTCACAGGTAAGGCAGAGGAGTCCTTACAAGCATTGTCATCTGAAAGCCTCTAAGCTGAACATCATTTCATTGCTGCCCAGAATGGTAGGAGATTTGAACAGATTAGAAAGGAGATGTTGAAATTTGCATAGTAATAAGAATTTATATGAACAGCGACTGCTGAGGAGCAGAGGAAGAATGTGGACACAACGGAGGGAGATGAATCACTGCCATAATGCAAAGATTCCAAGGTCAAGAGCTGTCATTTGAAGAACCTGTTTGCACAAAATGCAAAAGGTGCAGCTAAAATCCTGGTCAAATCCCACTCAATAACAGAGCTTCCATTACCCTCGGTGCAGCCAGAATTTATGGCACTCTCTAACAGCCAGGACATTTCTTGGAGTTCTAATCCCTGACCACACAGAACAATCCCATTTGCTGCACAGAGGGTTTCCAGTGCTTCGTTTTTGACCCTTAGTTCAGATGCACTTGTTCTGTCTTGAACAAAAGCTGCACCAGCTTGACCAAGAAGTGGGTGACTCCTGAGACAAGATTTCACTTCCTGGATCGCAGCATGCAGAACTGAATAGCTCCATCAGAAAGCTCTGCCTTGCTGGGGGCAGGCATTGCACCCTGGTAAATCCACAGGAAAAAACTTCCCCTGAGAAGGAGCAGAAATCTTTAGGAGAGGCAGAGCTGATGTCTTATCCGTCACCTCATTAAGCAGTTAAACCTTTTGTCTTTCTCTCCTGCTGACTAAATTCCAAACTCCTTAAGCAGGTCAGAGTGCTCAGAGGTGAGTTAGGTGCCCACATCTTGGCATGTGCATTGCTGTCCTGTTCCATCTACAATGTCACTGCTTCCCCAGGCGGGGAAGTCACCCCTGCCTGTTTACACTTTGTAATATTATAAAGTGCTGTGAAGACAGCAAAAGAAGCCAGGCGCCTCTAATAACTCACCACAGCCAAGCCATAATATTTCAAGCTGGGAAGGGGTTTGTTGTCAGGAACACTGGCACTTGCAGGAGGCATTTGTTTGAATACTCCTTCCTAATGGGGCTGTTGTTCTGGGAAACATTCCAGGACAAATGAGATTCTCTGGGATGCGGTCCAGGTTAAATGAATTGTTCTGAAAAATGTTGAGCCTGGTGGGGGTGTATGCAGGGCTTCAAACCTTTCAGAAGAAGTAGCCAGCAACTGCAAAGGGTCAGAAAGAGGCTTGGGATTGTGCATGATTTGCAGATCTGGCTTTGAAAGCTGCTGTGTCCCTTTCCCTCTTGCTTCATTCCCAGTGTGCTTGCTGATTTGGAGGTTCCAGCAGCCAGGTTCTGCATGCACGCAGGCACAGAGACCTCCTCTGCTGGAGTCTGAAGGCCAGCCTCTGGTGGTGCTAAGATGTGTGGTTGCCTGCAAAGTGATGGCCCCTAAAGCAGGGATGTAGACATTGCCGGTCCAGATGAATTTCTAGTTCATAAGCTCCTGTCCTTAACAGGACCTACTCCCAGCTGTGTCGGGGAACACTGCTGAGAAAAATGCAATAGCAGTCAATTTTGCACTCCTTGATTGGCAGGTGGGAGATGTTCCCAGTCATGGATAGCCACTTGCTGCACTCTGTTTTTGCTGTGCCTGGTCCAAGGTGCAATGGAGCAGTTTGGTGTAAAGCTGCCTGAGACTGGGACACAATGCCCGGGGAAAAATGTCACCTTGCCCTCTTCTCCCTCTTCCAAGGTTCGAAGGCATCGGTGCAGTCGCAGCCAGCAGACACCAGCTCTCTCCTGCAGATTCCAAAAGATCATTTTCACCATGCTAGAGCTCGTGACCATTTTGTGAAGGAGGGCAAAGCCCAGGTGGGCCCCCAGGTGCACTCCCCTTCTGCTGAGAGGCTGCTCCGCAGGCAGGTAAGCAGGTTGTGCCCATGAGGTTTGACATCATCGCGTTTCCAGGTTAACCAGGCTTGAAGTTCAAGGAGGGATTCACAGAGAAGCCTCCAGAGAACTGTAGTTCTCCTACAGAAATAAAAGGGAGGTTGATGGATTTTGATCTGAAAGCCATCCAGGAGTCTCCAAAGAATGTGTGTGTTGAGTATCATCTCCTCTGGCACCACGCCTGAATGTTCTCCACATTGTTAGCACTTTATTTTTTTCAGTCCTCTTCATAAATGCAGCCAAATGCTCCCCAGGGGCTCGCTAGGGTTGAGGAACTAATTCTTAACTGCTGTGATTTTCTCGGTGCTTAAAAGGACACAGGGACAGCAGGCTCCATCCCAGGCCACCCCTCCTTTGGCTCCTCTGGTTTCTCAAAAGGGGAAGACTGTTTAAAGGAAGCTGGATGTCTCCTGTGCAAACCCCCCATGCCAAGCACACTCCTTGCACAGGGAGAGCTGCCCAGATCCTTCTGAATCTCCTGTGTGCTTTTGGAAAGCTTGAGTGTATGCAAACCAGAACACATCTTATTTAGCAACTGGTTTTATCTCTGGTTTGTTGTGGGTTTGTTTTTTTTTGCCTGGCATTGATTTAAATCCTGATTCAATCAAAGGTCTGAGAGATCTAATCAAAGATTCCACTCTGGTTGATTGGAAGCACAAGTTTAAATTTATCTTTTTTTTTCAGTAAAATCCTTGTGCTCCACTCTCAGAATTTGAAGCATATTTGGTTGTACAGCTGAGCCAGGAGCAGAGGCAGGTCGGTTACCCAACGCTGCTTTCTCCAGTAGCTTCCTGCCTGATTTTATATACAAGAAATTGATCGGGTCTGGGTTTTTTTTTTTTTCAAAAGCAATTTCTTTCCTGCATAAAAATATTCCCTTTTCTTTCATCTTTTAATCAACATTGACAAATTAGGCAGTTGATTCATTAAGCTCTGAAGATGAATGTGAAGTGCCAAGGTTAACAATGACATTAGCCTGGATTGCTAAATTGACAAAAGAAATTCCCTGCATGTGTTTGCCCGCACAGGGCTGGCCACATACCCCAATCACTGCTAATGGGGAAACTAATTGATGTCAGGATTCCAGTTCATAACCACTCTGTCCTGCCTTCTAATGAGTAACAGAGCCCCGCTCCTGAACTGATCTATCCTGCATGAATTACCCTGGTATAGCTGTCTTCCTCAACCTCTTTTTGTTCATGTCTTCAAAGGCTTCTTTTTCTTGCTCTTTTCTCGGGGTGAGTTATTCCCCTCTCTCCCCTCAGTGCTCTTGCAGTGCCATCTCAGAGAGGCAAAAGCTCTGGGACAGTGCACATTGTCCCCAGGCTGGACAGACCCTTCTGAAGGTTAGAGAGGTGGTGGCTTGGGTATACTCCCAAGCAGCAAGGAGCAGCTTAAGAGAGCAAGTGAGGTTGCTCCTGGCAACAGGGCAGCATTGCAGTTAGTGTTAATTGCAGTCTAGGTGGCCAGACACTGTGAAATAGTCCTTAAAGAGGCAAGATTACCTTCACACCCTGACACTCCTGCTCTCTTCTTGGCTCCTTTCATTGCCACCACTGATTTGTTACTAGCACATGCCAGCAGCTCAGAGCACAGTGTGCAGTCCCTCTTTTCCCGTGGGTGCACATACTGCATGGAATTCTGACCTGCCTTTGTGTTGTTTTTTCTTTTTTCACTCCTTCCTTTCCCTTTCCTTTTCCTTTCCTGAATCTCTGCGTAGATAAATCTTGTCCACCACATACCTGGTCCATGCACTTTCCCCCATCACTAAGCCCATGATTTAACCTCCCTTTCCCCCACGAGTGCTGGAGAGTGGACGTGGTCCCCGCAGTGCAGCTTAGACGCCTGAGGGTCTGACGCCGAGCGGTGTCCTCGCAGATGAAGATGAGTGGCTCAGATGCTTTGGGAGGACATTCTCTGCTGAGGAACATGCTCCTTAGCATCGCACAAAGGCTTTTCTCCAGAGGAACTCTACTTGAAATTAAATCTATAGCGATTTCTGTGGTTCCAGGACTGTGTATCCAAGGTGTAGCCCACACAAGCTGTGGCTGCTACAGGTGTGCACCCCGGTGGGGTGGCAGAGGGTCCTTTTAATTTGCAACCAAGCAGTGACACATTTGTACAAACCGTTACTTCTAACAACTGCCAAAGATGTCTGTGTCACAGGGAAAGGGCATGCTGGTGGCACTAACACTGTCCTTCTGTGCAGCACAGGTTGGTGTGCAAGCAAAAGTAATGACAGTAATTACTTTTTGCTTCTGTGTTCTACTCTCTGTGGTCCCTGTGTCTTCTCAGGGTGTGAGAAACACTCCCTAGAGCTGTTGGCTTTGAGGCGATCAGAATTAGCTGCGCTCTTTGCTGTGGTTAGTTGCCAGCATGATGCTGTAAAATGTTAACTGAAAGGATTCAGCAGCACTAGACAAGATCATTTGCTGTAGGAAATGCTCCCTCAGCTCTCAGAGCTGACAAGGGGAACCCCATGTACAGGGGAGCATCAGGCTGCTGTTTGTCTGCTCACAGCTGCATGCTGTAGCTGATGAGAGCTGTGCCTGCGGAGACCACTGGGCTCAAAGCATCCTGTGGGACAACTTGTACATGAATTTTAAGATAATTTGGGGTGATTGGTCACAAAAACATTCCTTAGGATGAAGAATTTAATCTCCTCAATTCTCTAAAGGACTGACACCAGGTATATGCATTCCTTCCAAATTACACTGTGAAGTTTTTAATCTTTAAGATAATTTCAGAGTCACTCCAAGTGAGACTCTGCCTTTAAGGGCTGGCTAATGTGGCTGATTTATAAACCCTTTTGACAAGGGATGCAGTGCAGTGAAAAGACAAAGCCTTCAGAACATGCCATCAGTTCTCCCTGCCAGCAGGCACTGATGCTGCCTACAGCTCAACAGCCAAGGCAAAATGTGCCTTAGGAAGCATGAACTTGAACATCAGAATAAGCTGAAATAATTACAAGTCATTATTTGCAGTAGTCTAGCTTTGGTCTCCAGTTTTTCCAGCCCCCCCTGTCATAAGATGGTGCAGAGTTGTGGCTCCAGCCTGGCCACCAAAGCCAGGGACAGGCTGTCCTCCTGACACTGGTGCAGAGCCACTAGGGTTGCTCTGGGCAGCCTGCCCCATGCCCTCCAAATCACCTGAGCTGGAGAAGGGGATGCAGAGGCTCACCTGCACATCCTCTCTCTCCTGCCCCTACCTGGGCTGCCAAAATCATAAAGGGCTTCACTCTAGCCTCTCATCCTTTGCACGAGAGCCTGCCTCAGCCGGGGTGGGGATGCTCTGCTTTTCAGCCCTGCATCCTTAGAGGAGAAAGCTGGAGGTCAACCATTTGGGAGGAACAAAGGGCCAGATTCTGCTGTCAGTTACACAAGGGCAAACCCACAGATCCTCAAAGCCTGGGAACTGGTAGAACCCAGAGCACGGGCAGAACCCAGACCACAAGCTATTGTAGGAGCTGCTGGGTCTGTGCTGAATGCTCTGTGGATGCTGTCCCTTGTCTGTGCTAACCTTTGCTCTTTTTCTCGCCTGTTGGCTGCCCCCTGCCTACTCCTGGTGCGCTCTGATGCAGATGGCCATCCAGAATGACTCTATGGACAGCAAGGAGAATATCCACACTGAGGTGAGTGAGCTCCCTGACCCAAATGTTCCCTCTGTGCCCATGGAGGAGCCATCAGAGGCTCTGATGCCCTCAGAAGTGAATGAGGTGGCTGCATGGAGCTGGGCAAGTGCTGGCACACAGCAGCTTTCCTACACTCAGTGTCATGTTTCAAAGCAGGCACCAGCATCGTGTGCTTGTGCAGACTCCTGTCAGGAGACACCTGGAGACTCAGTGGACCAAGAAGTATCTGAAACAAACAGCTCCTCGGAGCCTTTCACTTCAGAAACTTGCACAGCCTCGAGTGCCTGTTCAGAGGTTCAGCCTCTCACTCCTAAGAGGAACATGGGCAATGCTGGCAGCATGACCTTGAAGGACCTGAAGAAATACCACAGTGTAGACACCCAGGGGCTTCTAAGAAAGCCTCTTTCTTGGTTAGATGATCAAAGGAGACATTCAATAGAAATTTGTTCAATGGAAAACAGCCCTCAGCACCATTCCATATCCAGCTCTTCTGGCTTCATAAGTCAGGTGGTAAGTGAAATGGAAGGCTTGCAAGGGTCACGGCAGAAGAAAAAACTGAGCCCTCCATGCATATCTATAGAGCCCCCTGATGGGCAGGGTTTGCTGCCTAGAGGTTCCCACAGCATCTCTCCCACCAGTGCAGACATTTGCTTGAGGCGGCGTGCTCCGTCCTGTGAATCCAAGGATTCGATGGACACGGGGGATTCCCTGCTTCCAGACAGTATGTCAGCATCTCCTACCCCAAAGAAAGACTTGTTGACACTTCCTAGCTTTTCCTTTGATCAGTCGGAAATGGACCCCTGAGTTACTTTCTGTTGGTGCCAAACATTTTCCTCCTTTCACGTTAACAGAAACAAACAAACAAACAGAGACAGAAAATGACAAACTGTGTTCCAGAATGGCACTAGGTAAAGCATTTCCAAAGAGAGATTAAAGAACCAGCTGGGCAAAAGAGTGGGTTAACCTAGGTCACGCTTACCTAAGCATATGTTCTGCTTAGGTAAAAGCAATACAACGTGCAGAATCTCTGTGTATATTATATTTTATTAAATTAATTGAACCTAGTAATGCGGGATGTAGTACATTTTGTGACTAAAGACTCCTTTAATTTTCTTCTATTTTAAGTCTCTCAGAGTGTTTCTGAGATAAGGTTGGGTTTTTATGAACATTTTAACCTAAAGATACATATTTAATCCCTCCTTTCCCCCCCCCCCCCTTTTTTTTGGTTGCTGTTTTGTTTGGTTGGTTTCATTTTGTTTTGCAAAGCACAAAATGTAGCCAATTAGTGCATTACAGAGGAAATGTATGCCACAGCTAGCAGTAAATAAGGATTATTTAATGTAATTTATTTTCCCCCTTGGACTTCGATGATGCTCTGTGAAGCAGCTCGTTTGGGTAGTACAGAAATGCAGTGGCAGTGTTTAAACAAAGGAATGTTGCAGTCTTAGTGCACAAGCACAGGGAGGCACAAAGCAGCATGGTGGTGGATGCCTGAAGGTGGTGCCCGGAGCCCTTTCCCTGCACGCTACACAAGCAGCTGCAGGTCTGCGTTGGTGACTCACCCTTCAGACCTGCCTGGGAAACTGAGGCCACCACAGCCAGTGGCCACTTCAGAGGTGTTCTGCAGTGTCTCCCAGCCAGATTGCTCCTCCTGCTGAGCTTCAGCCTCCGGAAGCCCACTGCTTGCAGAGGAGCTGCTCCTCTCTGCACCCACATGGAAAGGTCCAGCCCAGGTCCAGCCCTGCAGCACCGGAGTGCAGGGCAGGCCAGGCCAGGCACAGCAATGGCTGGAGTGCTTCAGAGTGATGCTCGTCCCTCAGCTGCCTTGAGGCTGGTCAGAGTTGATTCCTGAAAGTGAAGGCCATGTGCTTAAGCGTTTGACAGAGTCGAGGCCTGCTGCAAGTTCACACGCAAGATCACACGCAAGGTCACAGGCACCGAGTGACCCTTGGTTTTCTGTACAAAAGTCAGGGCTTTGGCTACCACTGCTAGAGCTAATTTTCATACCTTGACTGTAATGTTCTTTCCAATCTATCAAAAGCCTTAAGCAGCAACATCATGATACAAAGCAGACAAAACCAGAATCCATGTCCTTAACGGCAGTCATCTCAGCAACGAACTGTTCACCTCTGTGCTAAGGCCCTCTGCAAAAAGCAATCTGTACAGCTGGGTACAGCCCAGGAGCCACCACAGCTCCGCCTGCTTCCACACCTCCTGCTCAGCACAGGACTGATGGAAACCAGATATTAACTTCACTCAACCTCCATGAAATCACATTAAGCTGTAGGCTAAATAAGTCTCTGCAGGCATGGTTTGAAGTGTGTGAGTAGTCACAGGTTTAATGCTGCCTACATGGATAAGGCTTTGCTGGATCGTGTCTCAAACCAGCACAGGAAGAGGAGGATTTGTGCTAATTCTGTCAGTCGGGAGTCTGTAACTTTCTGAGAACTGCTGATCTTCTCAAATCACTACAAGGTGTTGATGTGCAGCCCTTCATCCATCCAGAGATCAGACAGTTACCACTCCATGGATCTGCATTAGCTCCAAGCATACATGCAAGAGGAAGATGCTGTTTATACCCAACAGCCTACGTGAGGTCTTAAGCTCCTTTCTTTTCACTTGAGGACATTCACTCCGTAAACATTCCCTATTGATTTACATGTCCTGCAGAAATGTAAGGGCTTTCAGCAGAAGTCAGGCAATCAGGGTACTTGAGGTAGGAGGATTAACATTCTGTGCTATTTACCTCAGTTAGATTAGTTCTTGGCTGGGACATTTCTCCCCTCTTCCACACGGCCCATCCAGAGGCCACTCTCTGTGATATGCCAGTCCAAAGCCAGGGTTAAGCCAGTTTAAAGCAATGATTTCGAACAAACCTTTCATCAGTTCTTCCCCCAGACCACATTTAAGGAAATAATAAAATTAGAGTGTATTAAGCCTGAGAAATATTCTTAATCCCTTTTTGGTTTTACACTTGTAACGAGCCTCAGCTTTTCCTTCCGCCAAACGATTTTGGAAAAGAGCTGGGCCACTAAAATTGCTGACCCTGGTTCCTTAACAATCAGGATTGTGTTTGGAGAGCTGGAATGACACAACTTGTGTGGTTCCTTCCTTACAAAAACCCATGGAATGTTTTGCTTGAAATCGTGGCACAAGACAATGGTGTGATGCCAATCCAAATGCTCAGCTCCAAATGTATCAGAAGGCTCAAAGGCTCTTCTCAGTGCTCGGAGTTTTGCTCCCTTAGCAAAGTTTGTGGAAGCGAGGAGGAGTTTCCATCACAGGTGAATGTCAGTGAGGACCAGCCCGTGAGAAACATCCATGGCAATGCATTCAGGAGAAGAAACCCGTGTACAATAGTTTGTTTTCTAAACTGGCTGAGTGTTTTCTAGATGCCCTTTTGAAAGACAAACACAAATGAACTGCAGTACGTGCAATAATCTTGAGAGAATTTTAAATACCTTTGGGGGGTTTTATAGAATTTGACTTTTTTTAAACAAAATGTACAAAATCCACAGGAATTCTGTAGAATGGTTCTGTTGATAGAATTTTTTATATTTTTGTAGAAATCTATAGAGAAATTGTTAAAAGTCTGTGTAGCATCTTGGGAACAGAAGCAGCTCTTATTTACAAGTTTCTTTTCATAAACCTGGAGCCAGACCTGCTGCACCACAGCTCACCCCAGCCTAGTTTCAGAGCCTGCATGCTGGTGGCGGGTGGAAGGCAGCGGCAAAGCTCAAGGCTGCTGCAGCTGCTGCTGTTTGAGGACTGTACCCAGGGACCACATCCACCCCCAAAGTCCAGCCCCTCTCCATGGGCATGGTCAAGTAGTCACATGGCTATCCAGTTCATTAAAGCACACCAGCACTTTACTACTGTGGATTTACTGTATACAGGTGGGAGGAAGATAATCTGCTATTGCCAGTCTGACACAGGGGAGGGGGAAAGAGATTGCAGTTATGTCTGGAGAAATGTAAATTCCATTCCTGCAGCCCCTCGCACACAGAACTGATTTTTCGTAGCTCGGTTACAGACCATTTTTACTGTAGAGATCTTGGAGGAGGGCAAAGGAAATGCTGTTTTTGACTTCTGTGGGTTGCACTCAGCACAAGGTTTATTCAAGGGGAAAAAAAAACAAACAAAAACAAAAGAAGAAAACAAAAGTGTTCCTGTTGTAAATGAGGCTATGCCCCAGTCTGCCCTTTTCTGCCCCTTTGGCTACACTAACCCTGTACACTACCACACGAGGTGAGTAGAGTAGGCACAGCACCCTTGCGATGTCCGTCACAGCCTAGTATATAGTAGAGAACTTTGTATTTAATAGGTAATACATTGGTATGCTGGGTCCGGTGTCTAGGCCAAAAGGAGGCCTTTTGGCCAGGGCAACACAAGGTGGTGTTCATGGGGAAAACTGGGTTAAAATGGTCCTTTTTAAAAAAAAAAAGATTTAAAAAAAAAAAAGACAAAAAACGAGTGTAAATCTTTACAAATGACAAAACCAAATGTGTCCTATTAAAAGCTTTTGAAAAGAAAACACCTGTGCCCTGCTCTCTTCTGTTCCTGATGATGATCAGCACCCTCCAGAGGCTCTGAGGGTTGGTTGTGTTCTGGCCGTGAGCAGCTGGGCAGGCAGTGGCCGGGAGCCGGTGCAGCTGCATCTAGGGAAGTGGTACTTCAAATTTCCTTCTTTCTGGCTTACTGGGATGTGAACTCAGCCAAGCTGTCTGCTTCTGGAGAGCAGTGTCCCACCGCAAGGGCTGCGTGCACAGCTCCTCCTTCAGCCACAGCTCTGTGAAACCTTAAAGCAGCCACACGAGAGAGAGGGAAGGGCTACTGGTGCCTTCTGCTTTTCAGGTGTTCCGGAGACACAAACCAGCAGCGCTTAGGTGTGACCCCTGCCGGGACCCTCATCCGCCAAAGGAGGTAGGAAAAAGCAATTTGTAGGAACGAGCCTGGCTCCCTTTATTGCCACCGTGCCAAGGACCGGCTGTACTCAGCTGCTAGGGGCTGAGGATCCCACAGGTTCCTGGGCTGTGCCTTGGCAGACCGAGGTCCGAGCTGCCCTTAAAGCCGCCAGCCGCGGTCAGCCCTAGTGCGGGCCGCGGGGCCGGTGTGCGGTGCGCAGCGTTCTGCTACCATCTAGCGGGGACGAGGAGCGGTCACGGACAGCGAGGGCTGGGGCGCTGCTCCTTCCTTTACCGGGGCTCTGACACTCCGGCCGCCGGGGAACGGCTAAGAAGGAGCCTGCAGAGCAGCTCTGCCTGCCCGTGAGGAGCTTTGCGTCGTCCCAGCAAGGTGCTGCAGGAACGACGCAGAGCTGGGACAGAAAACAAATGCAGGCAGATTGGTGTTCCTGCGGGGGGGCTCAGCCACTGCGTGGCTAACCGGCCCCTGCTGCGGCACAGGCAGAGGAAGCCTTTCTCCCAGATTCGGGAGCACTGTGCCAGCCAGTTGAGCCATGCAGCAGAGCCACGCATTGCTCCGTGCTGTCAGGAGCTGCTGGAAGCCAGGCTGGTATCTCCCCTCCCCAGCAGCATGCCCATCGGCTTCTGCAAGGCCCTGGGAGACAAAAGGTCAAGGGACAGTCCTAGAGCTGCCTAGCATCTATGGGGCTATGGCATCACCTGAGATGACAGAATCATAGTCTGGTTTGGGTTGAAAGGGACCTTTGAAGGTCACCTAGTCCAACCCCCTACCAAGGGCAGGGGCATTGTTGATGGGGTTGCTCAGAGCCCCATACAGCCTGACCTGGAATGTGTCTATGGCTGGAGCATCTGTCACCTCTGGGCAACCTGGGCCAGTGTCTCACTACCCTCAGTGTAAAATGAGATGCTTGTTTGTCTCTGCATAGGCTCGTGTCTGCCCCAGAGCACGTCTGAAACAGCCTGGCATGCCCCCCTCCCTCTACTTGCCAGTTTGTGCCAGTCCTGCATGGGCTGTGCACTCATCCATAGCCTGTGAGCTCAGATGGAGTGTTTAACCTCTGCTTAGCCCAGCGTGGGAGGATAATCAAGCAGGCCTTGAGCCAGCTTAGAAGGCTTGTGCTGGGTAGCTCAGCAGTTCGGAGCCACTTGGGCACAGGTTGAGTGCCTGTCACTAGATGACAATGCCATGAAGTGGCTTAATTGGGGCATTTGTTCTGCACCTGAGAGCCCCTGTACCTGCTGCTTCTGTTTGCTTTGAAGTAGCCTTCAGTATCATGGGTTAAAGCCATTGTCTCACAGGCTGTGTTGCATTGGAGGGGGGTTTTGTGTTGTGTTCAGTGCTTCAGGTGTATTTGCAATGCACTTGATAATCCTGTAGGATCCTCTGGCATTTTCTGTTCCTGCTTGAGTCATTGGATACTGTAACTGGCAAGCTCTCAAAGGTCCTGAATAGATTATCTTTCTGTAGCCATTTAATACCCTCAATAGTGCAACCAAAGACCCCTGCAGCTCCAGCTGGGAAATGAAAGGGATGGTTAAACCACTTAATTACTTATTGTGCTAGCAACTATAAAGAAAGCAGGATCCAGCTGTTCTGGGGGAAAACAGGAAGAAGTTAATATTGGAGTCATTCTACAAACAGAAAATACTGCAGGGGACAGCATGTACTGTGACACCTGCCCAGGGCAGAAACAGCTCTGCTGGGTGCTGCCTGCTCAGAGTGTCCATGGAGTGGTAACCCTGCTCATCCCAGCAAAGCAGGACCTGATGTTTGCATTCCTCAGCCACTGAGCTCTGTGAACATTTTGCAGTGAAGTCATGAACAGACTCGGTCTCTTGAAACTAGAAGGGGGTTGTGGGGTGCCCAAGCTGGCAGAGGAAGGGATAAGCTGTGACAGTTGTGTTGGAGGCTGAAGTAGGATAGTTTGGGTCTTAGCTCCAGAAGGCCCAGGTTCCAATTGCTGCTGTCTGTGGCTGTCCTTCACTCTAAGCCTCTTAGAACCACCCACTGCAGCTGAACCACCCACAGGCTGGGGTGTGTTAGACCTGCCATGACTTCCATCACATTTGGGAGCATGCTTGTGGAATTATCTAGCCCCTGTGCGATTAGGGTTTGTCTGCTTGCTGCTAGAGCAGCTCCAGAATCCCTCTGGGAGGATGGAGGCAGTCCTCAGCATGTCTAGATTCTTCTCCTGCTCAGCACCTTGGTATGAAATGTGGGAGCACGCCTGTAACAAGGGCAGACAGTATCACGTAGGGTGTTGTGGAGGAGTCCATTGTGCTTTCCAGAAATGAGGAAGCTAAAGTTAAATCCTTCCCTGCAAGACGAGAGAGGCAACACCACTGGCCGTTTGAGAAGAAACCTGAAGCCTGCTGCTACCCAAGCAGTGCTGACATTCAGCAGTTTGTTACAAGTCCACAGCTTACACCTGTTAGAGCAAGGTGTCATCCCCTTACAGAGTAAGCATGGAGGGCCTTGCTGTGAGTGCTGCTCTGGCAGCCTCCTTTTCTTGCCATCTGTAACATGTGTGTCGAAAAGGATATGTATTTCCTTTAATTATAATCAATATGGCAATATTAATCAAAGTATTAATAACCTTTATCAATGTGAAATTTGCCAAATGTACCAAAAGGTTCGATGTATGGTTAGAATATATCTGCAATGGGATGTACAGTAATTGGGCAACTATAACAATTTAAACAATTTGCACTGCACTGGTTAGACCACACCTTGAGTACTGTGTCCAGTTCTGGGCACTGTGGCTCTTGGAAAAGAAGCTGAGCCTCTGCTGTTCCAAGCAGAGAAAGAAGGGGATACTTTTAGTCAACTGCCACAAAACTGTGACTCCCAGAGCTGCCCATGCCCCAGCCCATCCCAACCTCCACTCTAAATGCCCTTCTTTATACAGATTTCTTCAGCAGTTGTTCACACCTCAGTTTGATCTGAGTGCACCTCCTGCTGATCTGCAAAGCACTACGAAAGGCAGTCTGCCCCTCACCTGGTTCTGTGCGTTCACAAACAGCTTCTCTCTCAGGCTGCCTCCTGTCCTGCTTCAGCTGATAGCTGCCCTTCAGCTGGGTGTGTCATGTAGGCACTGCATGATTGTGCGGTCTTGGCCTGCTCTGGTTGCTAGCAGTTGAGAACTCCTTTCTTGTGCAGCTGGCATGGAAAAGAGGATGCAAATCCACCACTGCATGAACCCAGATCAGATCTTGCCACTCCCTGGAGCAAATGTCCACTGAGAAAAGGGAGTTCATGACCTCCCTGACGTTTGCACCAAAGGTGCCATTCAGTTTCCCTGCACAGTCTGCCTGCACCTGGGGGAACATCCCAGCTGTGATGACAGGTTCTAGGTACATCTGTCTCCCTTTCCATCATCAAAAGGGAGCAGGACCAAAGTGAGCTGCCTGAGATAGTGCTTCAGGCTCTTCTGTGCGAGCAGGTTCAACAGAATCTAATGCCACAGTCTTTCCCAGGAGCTTTTAAGCTTCTCCCTCTATGTTGTCTGTCTGAGACTTTATTTCCTTAATTCCTACCTTTGATTTTTCCCTCTCTGCTAGTCTGTTTTCCCAGACAGCACCTGGAAGCCTGTAATTACCCTGCAAAGTCAGTGCAAGCTGGCAGGATCTGCTATGAGGTCCAGGCTGACTGCCTGGTGGGTCTCCTTGAGCTCATGTGGGGTCACACAGGGAAGCTGGCACCTCAGTTGGCACCATCTGATCAGTACCATGATCAGTACCATCCCTGCTTAATGGTAAGGACTGCTACTAGAGGCAGAAGCTGCCCACCATGAGTCAGGAACATGAAGCAAAAGGTAGAATCATTCAGGACTTCAGGGCTCTGTGAGACCCAGTGTAATTCCCTAATCCAGGACCTTCCTCCATGGATACCATGGAATAATTACACCAAAGTCAATAATTTAATTGGAGATTAATTCAGACTGCACACAGGTCAGTGGAACTGTGCAGTACACTGATAAAACAGACCTCTTTCCTCCTGTACACATAGCCTGTGGCAGCTGGCAGTGAGTTGCTTCTGTATCTCTGATGTCTTGTAGTGCCAGAGCTGGTCCTCATGTATGTTCTGGAAACACCAAGTTCTGCTTCTTGGTGCCAGAGAGAGAGAGAGGCACATTCTCAGCACTTCTCTTGGAGCAACTGTTCTTGCAGGTTGCTGCAGGAGAGGGGGTTTAAAGGGCCATAGAGGAGTCACTCCCAGCTACTGCTGGCTTTTCTTGAAGCTTTTACTGTGGTGCAATTCCACCAAACAGAAGTTTGGATGTACAGCTTGCAAACACAGCCCATGACATCCATAGATCTCTTTCACCCGGCTGGCTTAGGTTCCTCTAGCACTTCCTAGAGGGGGTTGTGATGCGATTGTGCTGCTGGTCCTGGATAAGTCTGAGGTTGCAAATCTTTTAGGCAATTACCTGAAAACCTTATCTTGGGGAAGATCTTATCTTTGCACACCAGTAAGAACAGTGTTCTTTTACCCAGATTATAGTAAAACTCTGAACCAAATCCCCAGCATTGCTTATGGAAAGCACCTGGCTTCCCCTGGTAGTGCTCTGAGAGGCTGTCACCCCATCTGTGGTCTTCTTCAGTGGTCTTCCTAAGGGACCAGCAGAATATTTTTTCTTTCAGGATGAAACATTTTAGGGGCACAGCAATACTATACTTCTGATCTCTCTTTTCTGGTGAGCATTTTTGACAACACCCTTCTGACTGGTGACCCTTCAGCAAGGAAGGATGCTCAAGTTCTTGGAATATTGAAATAGGTTTGTGGCAGGAGGGTGCTTCATGTGTGGTGATGTTCCCGAAGCAGATGCTGCAGCAAGTGGGTGGACAAACAGCAGGTGCTGGAAGATCAATAATGCTATAGAAGTCCTGTCCAAGAGGAAAGCAAACAGTGTTTCTGTATCACGGGGAGGTGAAATCTTGATTGTGTCCAAGGTGCTGCACTACAGAATCTGCTGGTTACACACATATGTGACATTTAATGACTGAAAGCTTTGGCTAACAGATCCATGCCGCTGGTTTGATCACGTCTGCAGTGAAAGCAGTCAGCGGGAAGGAAGAGGCTGCATATGGATGGGTGAGGGAGGCAACCGCACCCTTCACAACTCCAAGGAGAGATAAGAGTATCTCCAGGGTGTCAATGCCAGCCTGGTTGGTCTGGATGGGTGAACAGGGTCCCCAAACCCAGCAATGTCCCAGCCTGCAGTCCCTCAGGCTGCCCTTCGCTCGCGTACGAGGGTCACCGATGTCCCCTCCAAAAGGAGGGGGCTCGCTGCGGCGGCCCGGGGGCAGCAGGGCGGCGGCTCTGACACCTCCCGCCGCCGACGGGGAAGGCGGGACGGGCCACGCCGGGCCCGCCCAGGAGGGAAGGAGCCGGCTTCCCCCGTCCGGTGCCCAGCGTGGGCCTGGAGGAGGCTCCGAGGCCATGGAGGCTTTCTGCGGGTCCCGGTTCTGGGTGAGCAGCGCGGCCGCGCCGCCTCCCGCAAAGGAGGAAGGGGGGCGGGGAGGGTAGCGCGGAGGGGCCACGGAAAGCGGGGCCGTGCCTCGTCCTGCCCGCAGCTTCCCGGGGCAGGGATCCGTTTGCTGCCCGCGGCGGGTCCGAGGGGCCCGGGCCGGGGCGGGCACGGAGAGGCAGGCTGCGGGGCTGCATCTTCCCGGGACTGCCGAGCCCCGGCCGGAGTTGGGGCAGGGCCAGCAGCGCCTCTCCGCGATTCAGCATCTACAGACCGGGGCAGGACCCCCGCAAGACCCCATGCCACGGCAGGAGTTGGGGTAGTTCTTTCAGTCTTAGTCCACTCCTGAACCTCGTAGCGAGGTTTCCTTCGGAGGGGTCCCATTTGAGCCTTGCTGTTGCTCTTCAGGATCGCTCTGAGGAGTGGGAAAGTGCAGCCTTAGTTCCGTGCTTTGTTGCTGCTAATGAGGGATGGGGCTGCGGCAGCGCGGAGTGGGCGCAAGGCTCGGAAGGCAGCAGGGACTGCTGTTAGTGTTTGGAACCGTCAGCCTTTTGGAAAGGTGCAGTGTTGGAGCAGGTTAGGAACCGGCCGCCGCTGAGGGTGTCAGCGCTGTCACAAGGGTTCGGGCAGTGCCTCGCTGGGGTGCAGCCTCTCTCTGCGCGGTACAGGGCTTACCTCGGACCACGCGAAGCCGTGGGGAGCTGAGCATGTTTGGTGAATCCTGAGCTTCCCTCCAAGAAATCAGTCTTTGCATGTCCCTTTTTCTTCTATTGATTTAGCTCGGGGGGTGTCAGCAAAGATGAGCAGGAATGAAAAGGAAGGTCTGAAGATGAGTCAGTGCTGGAAAGCTATTAAAGGACAGCACCAGCAGTTGGCTGTGAGTGCTTAATGCTGAGCTCTGTCTTCAAAGGACTTATTTCAAAAACTGTCCCAACATTACTTTTTAAAAGAGGATTTAGGCTCCTAAGCCCCTTGGTTCCATTTCTTTGCTCAGTTTCAGATTCTATTTCCCAGCACTTCACATGCTCGCCGTGGCCGGTAAGCTTGTTCCAACAAGTAATTTCACCTCTTCTTTCTGCTCTAAACATAAACCAGGAACAAGCGCAAACAGATCAACACTACACATCAGGGTACGGACTGCTTCCAGCAGCATGTCTTTGCTTCCCAGGGAAGGTTTGTAGAGCAACTGCTCTGCATGGCCAGAGCTCTTGATAAGAGATTTTTGACAGGTTAAGGTAAAATGTTGAGGTGGTTTTGCTGGTTCCAAGCACAAAGTAAAAGCTTCATTCTGGACATCATGCAGCACTGTTTGTACCTTTGTGGTGCTGTCTGCCATTTGCTGCACTCAGCTGGTGCCTCCTGGTTCTAGTATTGCCAAGGCTTTTCAAAACTAGATTTGCAGGGAAGATATCTGAATTAATAAACATTTTTTACAGCACAAATGATGAAGGAGTCTAAATGTGTTTAAAAAACCACAAATAGTATTTTAAAGGTGCACCTTCAGCCTTTCTTAAAGTAATGGTTCAGGTGTGAGCAATGCTGGTTGCTCTGAAACACAGAAGCTTGGCCTGGCAGAGGAATGTGTTTTCTAACCCAGTCTGTGAGGGACAATGCCAGGCACATGTTACAAGGCTCTCCAGACGCTTTCGTGTGTGTAATTGTCACATCTGCACACCCCAACATAAAATGCTATTAAGGAATGAAAGATTGAATGAAAAGAGATGAGCAAAGTGCTCCTTAAATGTAGACCTGTTCTGTTTCTTCAGAATGATCCAGGCTTGCTTAGACTCAGAACAACCTTCTGTCTGTTTAATTGGTTCTAAAAATGGTGCTCAATAGCTCTGTGAACAGGAACATGGGACTGCATGGCCAGCAGACAGGAATCAGTGATCACCCTCTTTCAGTATTTCCTCTGCTGCCAGGAGTGTGTGAACTGATGTAGTGAGAGGGTTTAAGTGGTGACCACATAGATGGCAGTCACCTCAAAATTATTTGCTGTGCAAATCTGGTGTTCCATAAGACCCCAAAGGTGGACGCAGCTTTTTGCAGTACACCCACAGAAGTGTGGGTTTCTTGTGCTGCTGCATGCTCAGGAAGGGAGACCAAGGTGAAAAGCAGCTCCTGGCCTCTGCGCAACCTCCTGGTGTGCAGCCTTGCAGTTCAGATCCATAACCTGATAAGATGTGGAGCAATGTTGCCATTCACTTTGATGTAGCTGCTGAACTTAGAATCTTTCCCCACATTTTGTTGAATTCTAGATATTTTTGGAAGCTGAATGACATACTGGTGTCAGTCTTAGAGCTGTTTAGAGTGTAAGGAAATGTGCTGTTCCAATTTAAACAGCCCTTTGTTTGGGAGTTTAAACCCACTAGATACTCTTCTGTTGAAAGGAGGTCAGAATCCTAACAAAACAGTTCAGAATTAATTCCTGAAAGTGTTTACATTGAAATATATCAGCTTGAGCAGACCACTGATTCATCTTGGACCTTTTTTGGCTTATCAAAAGTGTTAAGGTTTCAACTCTTCACCCTGATGCAGGGTGGGGAATTCTGCTGGAAATATCAGCAGACTGGGTTTTTTCTGTTTGTGCAGAGGCAAAATAATTTCCTGTCCAACCCATTTCAGAAATAAGGAACCGAAGGAAACGCTGCCGGCCACATTAGAAATTCTGGCTTCTAGCTACTGCTTTACCTGTTGGACGTGGAATCAGCAAGTCAGTAATGCAAATATAAAAGAAGAACAAGCAGAACATTATTTTTCCAACTGCAGCCTGAGCAATCTCTTTATCTGAGCTGTCTGATTCAACTGGCAGCTAACTGTTGCTATCTGCTAGCAGCGGTCCCACGCCGAACGCCTTTCGCAGCAGATGAAGGCGACGGCGCCTACCCGCACAGGGCAGGCCTTGGGAGTGTTGTTTACTATTGCCCATAATTACCTCCTGCTTATTGTGCCACATATTTGGGGTGTGTGTTCTGCTAGGTGTGCTAATTAACGTGAGCCACAATCTCTCGACCTGAGAAGCAGATACTGGTGAGTTATTGCTTTTTTGTGGCTTATGCCTTCCGCTGCAGTAAATCGTGAGCGGTTCCTCTGAGGCGACAAAGGGATCTCCTGGGCAGTGCTTGCTGCAGAAGTGTTTTGGCTCAGTGACCAAACCACAGGAGCCCAGAAGACTGAGTTCCTTCCTAGTGAAAGGACAGGTGGCCTTGCTGGGGCTCACACTGGGGAAGAAGTGGCAGTGTGGCTGCTGTGAGGACAGAACACCCAGTGGCCTGCAGGAGGTGGGTGCTGTTTGGATGCTGGGACGTGTGAAGACCTTAGCTTACAGACAGTGCCTAGGGTGACGCGCCAGCTTTGGGTTTGGTGTAGAGTTGTTTTTAACAGCATAAATAGGAAGTGGGAGGACAAGTGACAGAGTGCTTCAAAGGGATCACAACCTCTCGTCAGTTATGGATGAGATCCAGGCGTGTTCCTTCTCATCCTGCTTAGCTGACAGAGCTCAGTTTCCTTGCCTATTCTGTGTCTTGATATCCTGACAGATGTCTTTCTTTTTTTTTCCCTCTCCCATGTGAAATGCTGGCTCCTTCTTCATCCAGAGGCTCTTGAGTAACTCAGCAGGAAGTTGCAGCAACTCTCAAAAGTAAACAGCACCCCAGCCTCATCTCTGAGCTAGTCTTGTACAGGCACCTTTAGCCTCTACTCTGTGGATGTTCCTTCACCTTGAGTCATTCTGGGAAGCCTTGGCAGATGTGGGTTAAAAGTCGTGCTGCTCTCTGGAGATGCAGCTTCCTGCTCAGCAGCTCAAAGTGCCACCAGTCTGCCCTCTGCATAATTTCCCCTTTTGCTTCCTCATGTGTCTTGCTGGATTTCTTTTTGTCATTGAGAAGACTTAGGATGGCTGCAGTAAGAAAGAAATGTTTGTGTCAAGGAAGAGGACAATGTGCCTCTGGTAACATGTACAAGGTTGTTTAACACACACCCCACACCCCCCAGTTTATGTGATTTGGTCCTAGATTGATAATAGAGCATCAGGCTTCATTTACTCCATTTTGTTCTCAATTGAATTAGTTCAAGCAGAGGAAGAGCAAAGCAAAAGGTGGTAGCAAATCATTGCAAAGGAGGGATTCTGCAGTGGGATGGCATGGCCCAGACTGGCCCTTTTCTATGTGTTGGCTTCCCCTTCTTCCCTGTGTGACAAACACAATGCTCAGTGTTTACAGACATGGGGACTGACACAGATCTCCACAGCATTTTCAGCTGCATCCAGCCTCAGGTAATTGAGTCCCAGTTCTGCAGTTCTCTTCACAAGCCATCATGTCAGGTATCTGTATTCTGTCTTATGCTGGGTAGGAGGTCAAAACAGGTAACTTAATGTTCTCCTCAGGCATCAGATCTATTAAGGAGGCATTAACAGTGCAGGAGAATGGGGGCAGATGATAAGATTATCTTGGCCAGCATCTGACCAGCATGGGTGAGTCCCATCTGGATTTCCTGCTTGCAATTCCAGAACTGCAGGAAAAACTATTTCTAGGGGGAAAAAAAGAAAAGGGGAAAAAAAAGATAAAAAGAAAAAAACCCCCACACCCAAAAACCCAGCAAACAACACCCCAAGGGAGAAAAATCTTTTTTGCCCAGGTGCACTGTGGCTTTGTGGGAGGTGGCTCACAAAGATAGGGACACAAAAGCCTGCTTGTCCCTCACTTCCATGCCTGGGGATGCTGTGATCTGGGGCAGGTGCAAGATCCCACCATGCTGTAATGGAGGATTAAAGCCCCACAGGGAGACTTCTCTGCAGCAAAACTCAACTGTTCCTCCCTGGCCACAGCTCTGACCATTGTAGCTTGAGAGACACAGCTGGCAGATGTAGTGTCTGGGACTTAGGAATACTGCAGAGTCTGCCTCCTGAAAAGAAATCATAGCTGAAACAAAAGCTGAGGTCCATGAGAAGCTGCTTGAAGTGGAGCTTTGTTAATCACTACAGTAAGGAAGATCAAACATTTTGAGATGGGCCTAATCTACCTGGTAGTCAAACTGCTGCACTGCTGGGGATGAACCCTTCCTCCATGGACAGGTGTGTAATGTATTAAAATGAAGAGACTATGACTGTTTAAATTTTAATTCTAAAAAAATTCCTTTGAGAAGCCTATTAAATGGATCTTTGCTTTTTCCAGGAAGCTATAGCTCCATTTGTCTCCTCTGCTCCATGGCTGTGCAGGGCCACTCTGTTGGCACACTGTTTGGCTGAGCAGGAGGGGAGCAGAGGGCAAGCAGCCACAGATCTTCCCAGGAGTGCAATCAGGGGTTTGTGGACCCAGCAGCCTTGGTTCCATGTTGGGTTTGTGAGCTGGCACCTCCTCCTCATGCTGATCTCACAGCAGGGTGGGAGGTGAGGGCAATGCTGTGGATCATTTACAGTAACATCATCTGCTGGGCCCACAAAGCTGTGAGCTAGAACAGAGTAAGAGGAGAAGGAAAACTATTTAATGGGCGTTGTTTCAAATGTCAAAGTCATTTAGTTCCAGATGCAATAATTTCTTCATTTTCTCTCTCAGAATAAATTTGACACTTCTGCAATTAAAAAAAAAAAAAAAAAAAAGAGAGGAAGAGAGAAGCAATCCTCCTTTGTGAGGCACTGAGCTCTTCAGAGCAGCACTGGCTGGGCAGGTTTGGCTCAGGGTGTTTGTGCAGACCATAGCTGGATGTGATTCTTTTAGAAACAGGGAGCTTGGGGGGTCAGAAATAGCGTTTGCAGCTTCATGTTTACGTTGCTTAGTCAGAACTGGAGAGAAGCTGCATGCAACTCATTTGGGGTAAAGCATCCAGCACAATTCTGCCTTTGCTCTGCTGTCTCTGATGTGTTCCTATCCTATCACCTGAGGCCATCTTTTCTGTATCTCTGAACTTTTGGCTTCACAACACTTGCAGGACAGGATAGGATAAGAGGATAGGATAGGATAACAGGATAGAGAATGGCTGAGAAGCTGTGGGGGGCACAGGAGCAGATGTTCTCCATTGGGGGTACCTGGAGGGGTGCTTTGCAAGCTCCTTTTCTGAAGCTGCTCATGTGGGTTAGGGCCAGGCTGTGGATTTCACACTTTTTCTGAGCAAAGATGACTGAAATAAGCAGGTCTGTGGCCTGAGAGCTGAGTGTGGTTTGTGCAAATGAACTCTGAGCTTGCCTGTCCTGGAGGAGCTTGGGTGAGTCTGGGTGAGGAACCAGGCTTCATCCTAGCATTGAAGCTCAGCAGCACCCAGACCCTCTGGCTGCCCGCTAGTCTGCTGCTGTGTTTGACTTGGTGCTCCCCAAATGAGTGTCTCTGCAGCTGCAGAGTGGTGCTTGGGATGGCCATCACCTGTATCCCGCTCTGCCAAGCCCCCACACTCCCAGCCTTCACTGGGTACTGAACCTCAACATCACTGCAAGCAATTTGTGGGTCAGAGCAGCACTGATGAGAAGTTTTTGGTGACAGTTCCTTTTATCATTACTGTACAGCAGCCCAACTGTAAGGGCCAGCTTCAAATGGGAGTCAGGGTGGGGAGAAAATAGAGCAGATGCCACCTCATCTGCAGCTGTTTCAGCTGGTCCTATTTGTTCTTAAATGAGCTGCATTCATTATGATCTTTGAATTAACTCAATTCCTTTCAGCTGAAAAGAGCTGAGATGGCTCAAATTAGGGATGTTCCCCCACACCCACCCTCTCACTGGGCTGAAACAGGGAAACCCACTCCTGTATTTGTCCTTGCACAGGGCCATAGGAAAAGCAGCCCAGAGCGCAGTGCAAGGCTGTGTCAGGAAGAGGTCTCAGGTTACTGCCCTTAGCCTCCCTGGGGGCTGGCAGCTGTGATGGACGTGCTGGGACAAAGTGGCCTTTCTCAATGTGTGCTGCTGGATGTTTCCCCTCCTGAGATGCCAGGTGATGGTCACAGAGCTGCCTGCAGAGTGCTTTCCGTGGGCTTTCCTTGATGTGGACCCTGGGACAGAGCTGTGATGCAGAGAGGAAGGGGAGCAGCTCTTGGGGCAGCACAAAGCCATGGAACCTCTGTGCTCTCCAGCATTTCATTAGTTAGCCCAAAGGAAACCCTCCAAGCCAGGCAGCCCAAGGCAGATGTTTTCATTCTCCATCCAAATAGGACCCAAGAAGCACTTCAACCTGCTCAGCTTACCAGGTCAGAGTTCAGAATATGGAAAGGCAAAGCCTTGAAGGTAGGAGTCAAAGAGCTGCTGTGTTCCTCTGGCTGTTGCTTCTTGTGTTTGTTCTCTCGGGTGGAGTCCTGCAAGTTTACTGCTGGATGGAAGGGTGTTCAGCAATGTGTAACAGCCCTGGCTTGGTCACCATCGAGTGTGCTGAGCCTTCATGTCATGTTCTGACTTAAAATGAGCGGTTTAGGGTCGGAGTAGATGTCGGATGTATGCTGCCAGTGTGGTGTTTACAAAGCCAGCTCTGTGAAAGCAGATCCAGCTTGGTGAGAAATGTGGTAACAAACACAACTTTCAGACTCCCAGATCCAAAAATAGCAATAAAAGTTCACAGCAGAGCCCCCTGCTACATGGCACAGCAGCATTAGTCCACTGCAGGCCACTCTTAGGCAGGGCAAGCAACGTGCAAGGAATTGCACTGCTGCAGTGTTTCAGGCACCATCTCCTAGCAGGAGCTCTCTTTCTGTGCTCAAAGAGGGGAAGAGCCTGGCTCTCAGAAAACACCAATCCATTGAAAGGGCAAAGCAGATCTGCTCCAGGGCTTCTTGTTTGGCTAGTCCAGGATGGAGTTGGACTTGGGAAACCATTCCCAAGAGAGCCAGTAGTCAGCTCTGTCACCTTGGAGTTAGGGTTCTCCTCCAGCTCCCTTCCTGGTTTCCCATGTGCCGTGGAAGCAGCAGACTCTTGCTGGTCATGGGGTGGGTGCTGCTGCTTGGACTTTGATGTGATTTTGGAAAGGTTCCACTTTTATTCTCAGGGCTAACTCAGTCAAATCTCAAAATCTGCCTTGATTTTTTTTTTTTTTTTTAGGATAGAATTTTTGCTTTCTGGCCAGCTGCAGTTCTGTGTTCAGAAATGCAAGTCCTTTGCCTTGTTTAAATAAGAGTTAATGAAAACCTTTAAATGGCTTGGCAGCCACACAGTCTGTGTCTGGGATACAATAGGCAGCCTGTGCTCACTCTGCAGTTAATGGACATCTGGGGCAGTTTTGAGGTGGCTGTCAGACAGAAAGCCATTTCTGGACATTTTGGTCTCAATGAAAGGTTTAAATTAAGAGTGCTGCTTTCTCCCCTCTCACCAATAACTTTTCCCTTAAACAGGATCTTTGTTTTATTCTGTGCCCAGCTTTCCTTTTTCCAGGATTTTTGCCAGCAAGCAAAAGGAGCACAATTGCAACCATGCTGAAGCCATTGCTAAACCACATGTAATTTAAAGAGGAAATTAGAGTTTTGTTGACTAAGTGATAGTAGGTAAGCCCCTGCTCCCCTGCTTTACAGCTAAAGAGCTCTTCAGGTCCAAGCTTCTAGAGGGCATCTCCTGTCCCAGGCAGGGTAGCTGCTAGGAGAGCTTATCCTGTTAGAGATGCTGGAATGTTTTGGTGGTGATTCACTCATGGATGCTCTTTAAACAGTATCTTCCCTTCTGGAGCCAGAGACCAGCTCACTGCAGGAGCACACAGAAGCAGAAGAATGTGTGGATGCAGTTTGATTTGGTTTTGACCTTGTATTTGAATTGCAATCTAATGGCCTCTGTGGTGGTGTTTTGTGGCTTAAGTTTTCCCTAGGTCTGGACATACCTGTCTAGGTAAATGGGAATGTTCTTATTCCCCTAGCCCATGCTTCTGTGCCTCCAAAGGAGCCACTTCTTTACTGGAGAGGCACTAACTCCACAGCAAAGGGCTCAGTTCAGGTGCACAGCTAATGGATTTGAGCCACAGGTAACTCAGTCACAGCATCAGCTTGTAAGCAGAGTGCACTAAGGTTACATTTCCGGCAAGTGTTTATTGACCACCTTTCAGGTACCTTCTCAGGTGGCAAAATACAAGTTGTGAATTTCCAGCAGGTTTGATTAAAAACAAGTTCCCCTCACCTGTGCTGTGTGTGCTGAAACGTTTGAGCTAGGGTGGCTGTTGAGTCCTAGGCACAAGTTGCCTGTGTGAGCTGTGGTGGCCGAGGTCACAGATGGAGAGCTTTGCTTGCATTGTTTGCAGCGCCCCCACTGCCGTGCCTACCTTCATGGACAAAGCTTTTGTTGCAAGAAGGAAGTGATTAGAGTGGTCAGTGAGCGAGAAGGACAAAATCCTAGTCATAATTGCAGGGGTTTTCCCCAGGTCAGCACAGTGTTGATCTGATAAAAATTTCCAGTGCTGGACCGTCTTGCTGGATGAGCTCTCAGGTTGAGGGTTTTGCCTGAAGAGCATTGCTTAGCCCTTGCACTCCAGGCTGGGAGTGCCTGAGGAATGCTGTGGTATCAGCAGCTGTAACTAAGCCTCTTCAGGGACAGAAACACAGGGAGTTCATCTGCTACAGCTCTTGTGTCCAAATCTGGGGTACAGGCGTGCAGAAGACTGTTTGGCTTTGCCCAGCATTGACAACTGTACTTAGCCCCTTTACTGTAGCAGCTCAACCACAAGTGGCTGGGATGGGTATTTTTGGAAAGCTTCTACTGAGGCAATTTGCTAACTCCAGCAGAATTTAGGCACAGCTCCTTCAAGCAGCTGTTCTGGTTTGCAGCACTTCTGCCTCTCCCTTAATAAATGTCTCCTCTCTTTTCCAGGACTCAAACCTTTCAGTGCACACTGATAATCCAGACCTGACTCCGTGTTTCCAGAACACCATCCTGGCATGGATCCCCAGCATTTACCTGTGGAGTGCTTTACCCTTCTACCTGCTCTACCTGAAGCACAACAGCCGAGGGTACATTGTGCTGTCTGTGCTGAGCAGGTTCAAGACGGTGAGGACCTCTTTGCAGTGCTCCATCAGTAACTTTGGAGTTCCTTAGCATGAGATCAGTGTTCAGGCAAGTCCTGCAGCAGGGTTTAAATGAAATTCCCTCTAATTTGTGGGGGATCTGAAGAACTTGCTGAAGAACAGCAGTGCATCTTGTGCTCAAGAGAGGTCCCAGGAAAGCAAGCAGTCACTTTGCATTGGCCATGGGAGAGCTGGGAGAGCTGAGAACAGTTCCAGCTCCTGCTGTAGGGCATGCCTGCCTTTGATCTGGGTGCTGCCTGGGTGTCCAAACAAAACTGAAGCCCCAGAGAAATACAAGAGTCTTGCTGCTGGGTGTGTGTGCAAGCCCCTCAGGGAGCAGCAGGGATGGGGTTCTTGGTGTGAGGGCAGGGGGCAGTGCCACTGGCCTGGCTGCAGCTGAGCTGCCAGCAGCACTGCTCTGCACACCTTTGTCTTGCTGCAGTCTGAATCCTGACAGCTTTGCCAGCCCTCTGATTGCCCCTGGTGATTTACCAAATGCTGTTTGTGTCTGGCTTCTCTCAGCTGCTGGGTGCTCTGCTGTGGTGTGTGAGCTGGGCAGACCTCTTCTACTCCTTCCATGAGCTCCTGCAGAACAGAACCCCCGCGCCAGTGTACTTCGTGACTCCGCTGATCGTTGGCATCACTGTGGTTGGTAGCAGCCTCTGTTCACTCTGACCAGTGAGAGCAACTCTCTTAGATGGGGGAGGTAATGGGCTCCTCTGCTGCTTTATCCAGGACTCTTCACTGGATGTCAGTACTGGTTACTGCTGCCAGTTTTGCTTACCCAAATGCTGCAGCTGCAGACCTCTCCCTTGGGTAGATTCTGCTATGTAAAATAAAATCTCTATAATGGAGACATTGTTGTGCCTCCCACCTTGTTCCCATCTCTCCAGGCTTGTGATCCAGGTGTGGAGAGAATTTGGATGACTTTGCCTAAAGAAGGAGATAAGATAGTGCTTAGCTTGTGCATTGCTCAGTGTTGTACTGGGCTTTGAAAGCACTGCTGGCTGTTCTTGCATTAAACAGAGACCAAATTTCCTTTGTGGTTGTTGTATGAAAAATGAAGCGGTAAAATTTGTCCATTAAGTTTGGAATTCCCTTGGTCAGATATTTTAAACTCTTATTTGCTAGACAAGTCATGAGTGTCCATCTGGACTGGAGAAATGACAGCTCTTACATTCCTTTTAAAATGTTTGTGGCTAATACTTGATTTTGCCTAGCCATAGGTACAAAGTCTGGTTTAAAGGCTGAATTCTGGAGGTGAAGCTCTGAAAACAGTAAAACCAAAGTATTTCATAAAATTTTAGATAAAGGAGGCTTTGCCATTGTCCTCTGTGAGCTATGATGGGGCCTCGTTTTGAAGAGGTCCTGCTGCCAACGAGGGCTCTAAAAGCTGCCAAGTGAGAGCAGGAACAAGGGGAGCAGAGGGGTGGGGTTGTGTTCATGTGCCCCTCTGTTTCTTTTACAGCTGTTAGCCACGTTGCTTATTCAGCATGAAAGGCTGAGGGGAGTTCAGTCCTCTGGAGTGCTCATTATCTTCTGGTTTCTGTCTGTGCTCTGTGCTGTGCTGCCTCTCCGCTCTAAGATCATGACTACAGCAGCACAGGTAAGCTGCCACCCTTGTTAGCACCTGGAAAGGTAGCAGTAAGGTCTCTGTGAAGGCAATGAAACACCCAGTTGGGAGTGAGAGCTGAGCCCAGCCTTTGCCAGGGAGGAAGAGAGGTTTGGTTCAGTTGCCTTGACAAAGCCTTGTGTCACTTGAAGGGAACTGGGACTTCTCATGCAATGTCAGAGAGCAGATTCTGCTTAGCCCCAAGATATACTGGAAACCTGACAGACTTGTGAGGACTGCACCAGCACTGTGCAGATGTCATGCAACAGACTTCTTTCGTTCTTTCTTTCTTTCTTCTCTTTTTTCCCTCCCCTTTTCCCTTGTGCAGGCGCCTTCCCCTACCACATCTGAGTGGAGATGAGTTGGAGCTGACACACTGTAATGTGCAGTGTTCCTTTTCCTCTTGGGCAGTTTAAGCCCAGCACACAGCGCCCTGGGCTTTCTTTAGTCAGTGCCTGGTGTGCTGAGGACAACATTTTGGACTCCAACCCTGGCTGCAATAGAGAACAGAAAGTTGGAGGGAGAGGACTTGTGATTCCTGTTTGCAAACAGCAAGTTCTGCCACAGTGAGGAAGTTGTGCTCTTCACAACCCAAATTTCACTAAGTAGGGCAAAGCAGATTGCTTCTGTGATTAGATCATCAATGTCTGGGAGTGAAAAGAGTGCTTGAGAAACATTAAGGTGATTGCTGCTCCTCGGAGTCAGCGCTGGTTGCTTTCTGGAAGGGTTTTTAATGTGCTTGCTCTTTGGTGCCTGCTAGAGCATTGCCCATTTAGCAAGGGGTTTGCTGTACCGGGGTTGAGCTCAACCTCAAACGACAGCAGAACTTGAGAGAACAGCTGCAGTCCTGGGGAGGCTCTTTCAAACATCACTTAGAGACAGCTGTAGTGGTGGTGAATAAGTACAAATATCGGCCTATCAATGTTTGAATCCTTAATCAACTTGAAATCACGAGTGCAGAGCCTTAGAGCAGTGATCAGTAACATTTCTTCTGCTCCTGCCCCTGCAGAGGACCAAATATTCTTCCTCCTGCACTTAAGGCTTAAATATTTGTCACGAACCACGAGACCCTTTCCAGCTACAGCAGGGCGTGAAGGAACTGTAGGAGGGACCTGTCCTCACAGCAAGGTGTTGTAAGGCAACTGCAGGCTCAGTAGGAAAGGAAATCTTTCAGGAGCAGCTGGTGCTGTGCAGCAGAGTGCTGCTCTGCAGCTTCCTCGGGAGGTGTTTAGCACTGCTTGCTTATCAGCGAGGAGATGCTAAAGCAAATGGATGTTCTCTGATCTGGGCTGACAATTCCTGTGCTTAAGATGGGGGCTTGTGAGAACCCCTGGAGGTAATGGAACAGGTGTCATGTAGCCCGGATTCCACAGGGTGCCTGCATGCAGGGAAGATGTGCAAGCACTTTGAACTTGACATAGTTTAATGAAAAGCTTGGAGATAAGCCTGTTCCTAGGCACTGTGCTGAGCCTGTGCGTACTTTGGTAAGAGAATTCCTGCTGGCAGCCACTTTGTAGTGTTCAGCTCTAGAGGAAGAAAGAAATGGGCAACAGAAACTGGGGAAAAAACTGAGAATATGAGAGTGGTGGGAGGGTGGGGAAGGACAACAACCCCAATCATTTCTTGTGTTTCTTTTCCCCTCTAGGGCCATGTAAATGAAAGGTTCAGGTTTACCACATTTTACATCTACTTTGCTTTGGTAATCATTGAGCTGATCCTTTCCTGCTTTAAAGAAAAGCCTCCATTCTTCTCCCCTGTTAGTACAGACCCTGTAAGTATTCTTACTTTGGTTGCATGTTACAGACTTTGTCATGCTTTGAGCCTTCCACTGAGCAGTTGGTGACTGAAACCAGCTCTGGATTGTCACTGAAATTGCAGCAGCCAGTGACCCTCTCACAAAGCACTGGGAGTGGAGAGCAATCCTGGGTCTGAAGCCTTTCTGTGTGCTGTCAGTAATGACGATGTGGTGGGAGCAGCTCTGCTTACTGCTTGACAGCAGCTGAAGTTCCGTTTGTGAACGTGGAAGTGCACTTTGAATTATTTCAAGGGTGGGTTCTGTGGAGGTGGTGGTCAGCTTGTTTAGCATTGCTTTAGAGTGAGCTGGAGCCTGCAAGGGTTGTGGGGACAGCCAAGGTCTGTGTGCTGGGAGCAGGCATGGAAAGCCCTCCCTTGCTGAAGGGATCCCTGGTGTCACAGCAGTGCCACAGCTGAAACTTCACTTCACATGATGGTCTCTGTAAGGGAATTTGTTTGAGGCAAGCTGAGATAGTTTAATTCATGTCTTAAGATGAACATTTCAGAAGCTATAGAATTAGAATGACATTTGGCTTTGTGTGGTTTAAAGGCAGAATATGAAGTAATTCTTAAAGATACAAAGTTCTGCATGATGTAGGTCATGAAAGGAATCCATTCCATGTCTCATTAGGCCATAGGTGCACATGTGTAATACATCATACACCCAGACTGAGCAGCACAGGCTGGCTTCTTAGGCAAATGATGGGAAATGTTTTGCTTTACTCTGTTTCCCCCTTAACTTCACCACAGAATCCATGTCCAGAGCTTACATCGGGCTTCCTGTCAAGGTTGACCTTTTGGTGGTTCACAAGGTGAGCTTCTCTTTCCCAGCTGTTGGGCAGCTGACAACCTCAACCTCTGCTTGTGATAGGTGCAGGGTTAGCAGTGCAGGGGCTTTTCCTCTCTAAGTTAGTGCTGGATGCCCTTTCAGTGCAGTGGTGTCAGCACTTCCAGTGTTTGCCTTTCTAGAAGCAGCTTTCAGAGCTGCTCAGACTCCTCTGAAGAGTATTGCAATGACTGTAGCATGGCCAGGAGGGTACAGAACCTGGCTGTGCTTACTGCATGCTGTGGCAGAAACCAGGGTGTGAGGCTGTGTTCTGCAAGATTAACTGTGGCAGCCTTTCACCCACCTGGGGATGGGTTTTGTTTCCTGCTGAGGTTCCTGTGCGAGGGCTTTTTTATAGAGACCTTTTCTGTGCAGAGGGAAAGTACATGAAGGTGTGTACAGATGATTGCCACAGGCTGCTCCTGCTGTGTGTGAGATGCAAAACTGACAACAGGCAAACTGCAAACATCAACACAGGGAAGAAAGAGAGGTGGAGCTGTAACTATCACCCTTTCTGTGAGGATGTTTTATCTTGCCTTTGTTAGCCTGAGAGAGTCCAAGAGTTACTAGCAGTGCTCTAAATATTGCTGTCCAAAATGAACTGGGCTGTTTTTCTCTCTGTGTGCAGCATGGTGGTTCTGGGGTACAAAAAGCCCCTTGAAGATAAAGATTTGTGGTCGCTGAACAAAGATGACACTTCCAAAGTTATTGTGCAGCAACTAAGTGAGGAGTGGGACAAAGAAAAAGCAGAGTGCAAACAGTAAGTATGTGAAGAGGTCTGCCAAAGGAGGTCCCTCCCAGTCCTTTCAGCACTACTAAGCTGCTCTGAACATGAGCTGAGTGCAGATGGCATCACCTCCTCAGCCCATCTTCATTCCATTAGTAGTCACATCTACTTATTTTAATGTCTGGGCATAGGCAGCAGGAACCCTCTGGGGCTTGTGTGCCACTGACACACTTGTTAACTAGGTGCTTACAGTCTGCCTGGGCAGGTAGAGCCTTGGCCTTGTGGAGAAGGGCTGAGGATGTGTGAGCAGGAGGGAGGGAGGTGGTTGGATTGTAGAAAACAAGCAGCTTTCATTGCTGAGCCGGGAGATGTCTAACCCTGTAATTGCATCCCCGCTGGGTATGTTAAGGAACAGCTTTAAAGCACCATAAACCAAAAGGAGTTCCTCATCATCCCCCATCCAGGGGTTCTTGGCCTGACACTATTTTTAGCCTTAAGGCTCTTAGCAGTGAGCAACTCTTCACTTCCCAGCAATAAAGAGATGAAACTCAAAATGTGAAAGGGAGGAGGGGAAGAGACATCCCAGGTTAAAGAGCTTAGAGCTTGCGCCTGTTGCCTAGAGATTTAGCAGCAAAATTCTCGTAGTCTCTGCTGGAAATGGGATGAGAGTCAGATATTGCACAGTTACATCCATGCTGGAGAGGATTCCTCTTTGTTGCATCTCCTGTCCCCATCCGATCTTAGGAAATGGTCTATTGTGCAGCTGTGTTTTCTTCTCCCACTGGTCAGTGGCCCAATGGACTCCAAACAAACAGATGTCATAATGGTGTGTTCCAAATGACAAATGTCAGTAAGCAGCAGCCCTGCACTTCCCTTTCTCTGTGGAAACTCCATCTCTGTGGGGAGGCTCTCCTCTGTTCTTTTGCATGGTGTCCTTGCCAAATTGGAAAGGCCCTGCTCTGTGATAGTGTTAGGAGAGAGTTGTAAGGCTCTTGGCAAGGCCCAGTGAGATGTGGAGAGCTCCACTTCACAGCTAAGACCTGGAAGGTTTCCAGCAGTAACAGCAGCAGCCTGGCTGTGGGAGCTCTGCATGCAGGCCTGGGAGGTTTGCTTTGGGGTTTTGGTTTCCTCATGTCTCCATTTTTACGGTGGGGAATGATGTGCATTGTCTGGGTTCTGCTCTGCTGATGCACAGACACAAATCTCCCTCCCTCAGGCTTTCATACAGCAAGAGCACAGCTCTGTGCAGGAGTGCCTGGGGTCCAGGAAACCTTCTGCTAGGAAACCAGAAACTGTGTCTGGAGTTTTGTCATGGGAGTCATTGCACGCTGGAAATCACTCATCCAGAGTGGGGCCAGCTGGCAGTGAAGTCAGCCATGAATTCTGGTGTGTGTTGAACTCGGGCAGAGTTTTGTGGCGTCTCTGTTGATCGTTCTAAGGTGGGGAAAAGGGCAAACCCAAAGCAATTCAGTGCACTGCCTATTGCTGGGTTTCATGTAGCTAAAAGCTCTGTGGCTCTGCTTATTCTTCGATCATAAGCAGGTATCGTCCTTTACTTCAGGCCACTAATGATAGTTGCTTGGGAGCTGTTGCAAATGCTTCTTTTTAAACTCATTGTACCTGCTCTGAGCGAGCTGTTGTGACACAAAAATGCTGTGTCAAGTGGTGGATGTGTTGAGAGTGTCACAGAAAATATTTGCAGTGTGTGTAGTAGTGACTTTTAAAAACTGAATCAGTTGCCACTCTGGCAGAGCTGAAGCTTTGCACTTATTTTATGCAATGGTTGTCACATCTCTGCTCTTCTGAGAGCTGCAGCCCTTTGTTTCCATTTGTCCTCAGAGCTGTCATGTGGATTACTGCTAAACCAGTGCTAACCATTCATTTGCTGCTGAGCTACAGTAGAAACCAGCATGGCTTGAAGTTGTTATTAGAGATCATAAAGCCTTCAAAGAGAGCTTTTTCCTTTTGCTCTCTCTGTATGTGTGGCTGAAGTCTTTACTTGCCCACTTCACTGGGAGGTGTGCCTGCTTCTTAGAAAGTCACAGCTGAGCTGCGATCCATTTTGCCTCATTCTTAGTTAGCCTCTGATTTTAGAGACTTGTGCAGACAAATGGGGATACAGAGGCCTTGCCACTACCACAGATAAAGCTCTGTCTTTTCCCATGAGATAATCTGCATCTGTTATCTGCCCTGCTCTAAGTGACAGGAGCCAGGCTTTGGTAAGCCCCTGGGTGTGAGCAGCCCTGGGTGCTGCTGCAGCCTGAGCTCACCTGGCTCCCCGCAGCCAGCCATGCCAGTGCAATCCCTCCCAGGGGCTGTTTGCTGTGGGGGAGCCCTTTGCTGCTAGCTCACGGCAGGGAACACCTTTACCAGCACAGAGCCAGGGGCCAAGTTTCATTTCTTCACATCCTTCAATGAGTTTAACAGCCTCTTACCAGGAAAAGGAGGCTGTGCTCATAAACTCTGCAGCTTGGGAAGGACAAAGACAACACTGTTTGTTCTCGTCTGGGGGAGAAGAAATAATAAATTGTCTGGTTCAGGTTCTCCCCTGCCCTCAAACTTTATTGCAGAGGAATTGGGCTCTGCACGTGCCTTTGTTTGAAAGGAGGTGAAGGAGTTTCTGCCTGCGGACGGTTAGCCACAGTGATTGTTCTGAGTGCTCACAGGCTGTTGGAATGATTTGATTCTGCAGCCAGCCAGCTCCAAACAATCTGCACTCTTTGTGAGGATCCATAAATCCAGCCTCACTTGGTAGGACTTCCAGGGATTTTTTTCGAACACCTTCTAGTAAGCCTTTGCTGTTGCCAGGGTCTCTTTTCCATCCAGCCTTTGTTACAAGGCTCGTGTGCCCCAGACTCTAATTTCCTTTTGCAGCACCTGGATGTAACCCTCCTGGCTGACATTTGGGGAATTGTTCTTTAGATCACATACCCCCAAAGAACCAACAGCAGTTTGATATCTGCTGCCAGGCTGCTCTTGGAGAGCGATTCATGGAGGAAATACTTTCCCAGCACACACCCTCATGATCAGATAAGGCTCAGGGTTTAGTACAACTCCTAACTGTGTAGTTGTTGTAGTATAGTAGTGGGCAGTCCTAGAAGGGCAAGGTGAGGGTGCCTGTAGTCATATGTAGATAACTGTTAGAAGAGTGCTTCACAAACAGTTGGAGATTGAAGGTCAGCCCTGTGCTCTGCCAAGGGAAGTCAAGCCTTCATCTTCTGCTCCTCTGGGCCATATTCTCACCCCATGGTGAGTGACTTTCTGGCCTATGGACTACACCTCATGAGAACTGCAGAGCAAGAAAGCAAAAGTTGTCACAGAAAAATGACCTAGCCCTGAGCACATCAGGTCTTGCTGAAGGTTTTGCTGGGTGCCATGGCCTAGTCATGAGGTCTGTGGTGACAGGTTGGACTTGATGATCTTTGAGGTCTCTTCCAACCTTGTGATACTGTGACCAGGAGAAGAACAGGGAGCAGATTTAGATGCCAGTGCAGTGCTGTGCACACAGGACAAATCTCGTTGCACATCTCTCATTGTTTGTTTCATTTCTCTAGGAAAGATGATGTGACCTACATGAAGAACTCAAACCATGTGCTGAATCATGTTGGTGGTGGTCCAGAGGAAGCAGAAGTTCTGATCAGAGACAAAAAGCAAACCAGAAAGCCTTCCTTTCTCAAAGCTTTGCTGAGGGCCTTCGGGCCATACTTCTTAATCAGCAGCTTCTTCAAGCTGATACAGGATCTGCTTTCTTTTGTCAACCCTCAGCTGCTAAGGTTGGTTTTCTGTGTAAGTGATTTCCCTGTGGAGGCTTGGCTCTGGCACAGGGTATCTGCTGTTGCAGTGCATAATGAATTTCCCTCCCAGTGCTGTGTGTTTGCTCCCTCACCAGATAGGAAGGCTTGGTTGTGGACTGGGCTGTGAGCTGGGCAAGCTTTGGTGAAAGGCAGACTCCAAAGACTCCCATCAGCAGCAGACAGCTCTGAATTACAGATCAGCTTTGCTCTGTGCAGCATCCAAAGCTGTTTCACCCATTTCTAAACAATTGTTTGTGCCAGGAAGGCAAAGCTGCAGCTCTCGCTTCTCTGCACATTGCTGTGGAACACAGCTGGAGAGAGATGCTCAAGTGTGTGGTGCTGTGGCCATGCCACTGTCAGCTGGGAAAGATTCTGCACCACTTAGCTGAGCTCCTGTGTTCCTAGCTATGCATAACAGTGAGAATGTGCAAAGCCCAGGTGCAGTAAATTTCCACGTGAAAGAAGGAAAATGGAGGTCTTGACAAAAGTGGTTTGTCCTCAATTGTCCTGTGAGGCACAGCTGCACCTCCCACCTTCAGGGGAGGGCAGCTGCCAGCCTTATCCATGAAGGAATCTGCATGGTCTCCACATTTTTTTCTCTGTTAATATTATTCTCCAAGAGAGTTTCACCAGATAACCATTAACAGTAGCAGTGGAAATGCCACCATTCCTATCAGCCAGCTACTTCTGATTTCCAAATGAAAGGAATACACAAAGTCCTGTTAATGGATGAGAGAGGCATGGACTTTGGGTGGCCACAGGAGGATGTGGGCAAGGGGACAGCAGAGGCCCCTGCTGCTTTATGAGTGCACTCAAAACTCCCTGGGTGTGGAGCTGTGCTCTGAGATCATCTGTGGGTGGCTTGTGCCATAGCCAGAAGTTGGCTAAGAAGAGGATCCGACCCAGTATGGTGACATTTAGTAGCTTGCAGGCTGCCTTCTCCAGAGTCCCTAGTGAAGATCAGGCAGCTGGCTTCCTCCTGCAGACACCAAGTTTCATCTATTCTGGGAATTTCTCAGTTTTGCTCAGATTCCTGGATCTGTTGTCAGTGACATCTCAAAGCCCATGATGGGGAATATCTTCTGAAGTCTAAATTCCTGCACCGCCAGTGGTAAGGGAAAAGGAAAAAGCCAGGGCTGTCCAGTGGCACTAAGACAGTTTTGTGTTCGAAGATGTTTGCTGATTGCCCTGCTGGGGCTGTGGGGAAGAGGTTTTCCTGAAGCTGCCCACAGAGGGCTGGTGCAAAGCAGAAGGAAGGTCCCTCTGGGTGCAACAGCCTCATGCTCCTAGCATGAGGTGTTGGAGCCCGGTTTGGAGTTCTCAGGTGTGTTCTCCCCATGCTGGTTATTTGAACCATGGAGTCGAATCTCCATTCCTCTGTATTTTGACACCTGGCCAGTGTCTGGAATCACAAAGGTGAATGGGGAGGGTGTTGGATAATGCCTGGCTCTGCTCTGTGTGGCAGTGTGCAGGGTTGCAGGCAGAGCAGCTGTGTGCAGCCAGAAATGGCCTCTTACTGAGCACTGTACAGCCAGTTTAAGGGCACCACCAACATGGGGAGCCCTTTATGCATCCATCTAGCAGGATGGCTTTGAATGTGGCTTTTGTGGGAAAACACCCCAGGCAGGAGCACTCGGGCTGCTTGGGAAGGAGCTGGGCAAGAAGCTGGCTCCGCCTGCTTTGCTGCACTGTGCTCCTGTGCCCTGTCATTGCCCCCGTGCCCAGGGGCTGCCTGGCAGAGCCCAGACTCAGCCCTGTATTTGGAGGCTGGATCCCGGGGGAATCCTGGAGTCCTTCCAGGTGTGTCATTTTCTAGGGGCTCATTTACAAAGGGCAGAGCCTGGGGCATACTGGTGTGTCCTTGTGATGTTGTTTGACTGAAATCCTAACTCAACTCGCATCCTGGAGAGCTGTTTGCTGCTTGTGGTTGGAGAGAGGAAGCGGCAGGATGCCGTGGCTGAGAGTTGGGTTGTGTCCCATTAAACTTGCTGCATGGTTTTTATTTTGGTTTCTTTTTCCTTTTCCTTCCCTCATCTTCTGAAAAACAGCATCTTAATCAGCTTCATTAAGAACAAGGATGCTCCAGCCTGGTGGGGCTTTCTGATTGCAGCCTTGATGTTCATCTGTGCTGTGCTCCAGACACTCATACTCCACCAGCACTTCCAGTACTGTTTTGTTACTGGGATAAGGCTGAGAGCTGGGATCACTGGAGTGATCTACCGAAAGGTGAGACTGGAACGCTTCATGACCTGGGGTGCAGAGCACAGCCGGGCAAGTGGCCTCAGCTCTCAGATCCTCGGGCAGAGCAGGCATGCTGGAGAGGAGCAGCTCCTGCAGAATGGAGGCCTGGGGGCTGGGGAGTTCTCAGCAGTGCTTTTGGCATACCTGGCAGAATTTTCTAGCACTGTGCACCTTACTGTGGGTGTGCTGGGAGGGCAGCAGCCATGTCACAGGCTCAGTTTAAATGTTCGGAGAAGGGGCCCAGGAGAGCAGGGTCTGTGCTGTGCATTAGATGCAGCTGGGTTTGCTTCAGAATGCCAGAGGCCGCTGCAGATGGGGCTGCTCCCCAGCACCTCCTGACCTCTCATTCTTTGGAGCTTGGGAATGGATGCAGGTGTCAGGTATTTGATTCTTGGAGAAGCACATTCTCAGAGAGTGTCTTGGTTTGCTGCTGATGCTGTGTTTCTGCATGCATACCAAGTTTGTGAATCCACTGAACCTCTCTTGTTTCTCAGTCCCTAATCATCACAAACTCAGCGAAGCGCTCATCTACTGTTGGAGAGATTGTCAACTTGATGTCAGTGGATGCCCAACGCTTCACAGACCTGATGCCTTTCCTGAATATGTTGTGGTCTGCACCACTCCAGATATTCCTGGCTTTGTATTTCCTCTGGCAGGTACAAACCTTGTCACAGTTTTCCAGGATTTGCCTAAACCAATGTGCTTTTGCTCATTTGACCCAACGCCGCTTTTCAGTTCTGTTTCTGTGAGCTGCTGCTGGTTTTGCTCACGGTGGGGAGCAGCAGCACTGGGGTGCAACAACAATAACTCACCTTTTGTCTTTCAAGGCTTTAGGGCCTTCCGTGCTGGCAGGAGTTGCCGTGATGGTTTTACTCATCCCCTTTAACTCTGCAATAGCAATGAAAACCAGAGCGCTACAGGTGAGTCCCAGCAGAGGAGGTGACATTGTCTGGACTGGCAGCTGTGCTGTGAGACATGAAGGCTGCCATTTGCATTGATTTACCTGCAAGTAAGATTGATCTATTCAGTAACTGTATCCTCTCAGGTAGTTTTCCACAGTGAATGGAATGCAGCTTAAGGGAAGGTGTGGCGTTGACTCAGTGACTGTAGCTGCTGCTGGAGCAGCCGCTGGGGTTAGCAAGAAGTTTCTTTGTCTCTGTGTCCCTTTGCCCTGTAGCTGCTTCCAGGAGCATCTAGAGGAATGAAATCCTTTGAGCTGTGACTGTTCCCAGAGATGGGAACTGAACCTGGCAGCAGCTTGGGGTTTATGCTAATAGGCAGTGTTGGTTTGCATTGCTGCTGAGCTGGGCTAAATCTGAATCACTGTCTCCAGGTAAAAGGATCCTTTATTCCCTTCTTTGTAGTCAGTCATCTCTAGTCAAGGAAGGCTGGAAAAAACCAGTATTATAATAGTGCCCTCTGGCTCTGTGCCAGGAAAATCTAGTAAGTGGCTTGTGCTGGGCAGCCTCTCAGTGACACAGTGAAGACCTAAAAAAAATAAATAAATCAGGCTTTTGATGTAAAAAAGGTAAGAAATGGAAAATGAATATCGATGATGACATTTAAGCACAGCCTGAGTAACAGAGCACTGCTGTCACCTGCCTTAAAGAGACACCCAGAGTTCCCTCTCAATTCCTTGGATGCTGGCATTTAATTACCATCCCTTTTCTCCCTTGCCTGTCATGGGATGCTCTGAGCTGCCTGCCTAGGGTGCAGGTGTGTGTGTGAGTACAGCTCCTGCTCCTCTGTGCAACTCAGCAGGGATTTCTTGCATTTGTATTTGTTTAAAGTAACAGAATGAAGGGCTGCATTTAGATGTATAGCAAAAAAATAGCCTAGCAGTAAAGCAGAGTTTTCCAGAGCTGCCCTAAGAAATAGAGTTATGCATATCAGGGAAGGAACCTCAAGAAGTCAAAGGAAGCAGTAGGGCAGCACTGGTGTGAAGTGTTTTTGAAAATGCAGCCCCTACAGTGAAGCAAAGCACAAAGCTTTTAGATTCTGCTTTCCAGCCTTTTTCCTTCCTTTCTGATTTCTTTGGAGGTACAGACCTGCAAGCAAACTACGTGCTATCGGTCTGGCTTCCTTTAGTTCCCTCTTGCATCGTCTCTAGAAGCAGCCCAGGGATGAGAGGCTGGAAGCTCCCTCTGTCCTCCCTGTGATACCGCTGTGTCTGCTCACAACCCAGGTGCAGCAGATGCGCTACAAGGACTCCCGCATCAAGCTGATGAATGAGATCCTGGGTGGCATCAAGGTGCTGAAGCTGTATGCCTGGGAGCCCTCCTTCTCGGGGAAGGTGCTGGAGATCCGGCAGAACGAGCTGCGGGTGCTGAGGAGAGCTGCCTACCTCAGCTCCTTGTCCAACTTCGCCTGGGTCAGTGCCCCGTTCCTGGTGAGTGGCACCTGCAGCCCTGCCCGAGCAAGGGCACCCTGGAGGGAGAAGTGAGAGGCTTTCTGCTGGCTGAATGTACAGGGCAATAAAATGTAAATACTTAGAAACCCTCAAACTATTCACATGCTTGGAAGCAGAGTTGCCTGATCTTCAGAGCCTTTTTGTTAATCAGTATTAAAGTATTTCTTGGTAAAGCCTGCCAGTGGGAAGAGCTGTCTCGGGATGGTTTCCAACCACTTCAAAGCACTTCTTGTAACAAATTGAAACTAGAATTTGAAACCTCAGAGATATTTGTGAATAGAAAATAAAAAAAGAAAAGGAACTGAGTCAGTCAGGACAATGCTTGTTTTGAGCTTTCATTTCTACCTTTGTGTTGCAGTGCTCTGCTAGTTTTAGTGGGAAAGGAGCTGTTAAACTGTCCTGCAACCTAAAAAGGATTGATTTAGTGTAATAAAGCCCCAATAATACACTGACAGTTCTGAAATGCCTTCTCCTCAATTTCCTCTTTCCTCTGCTTTCTGCTTCATCACACTGAGATTCCTTTTGTAGAAAGGATTTTGGTAGCTAAATCCAGGGAAGTGCTTTCTCAGAAACATTCCTAGCCAGATCAAAGGCCCAGTCCTTGAGAAATGCTCTTAATGCCCTCCAGACCCTGCCTCTTCCATGGCTCCCTGAATGCTCTTTGCCGTTCCTGCTGACTCTGGGTTTGCTGTATGGGATGGTCCCTCCCAGGTGGATGGTTCCACTCACACAGCAAGCTGGAGCTGCGATTTTGTTCCCAGCTTAGCCTGCAGTTGACAGAGGGAAAATGTGGGGTGGAGCTGGAACTGCAGCCAAACCACAGCCAGATAACTGCTGCTTGATTTTTATTTACCCATTTGTGTAGTTCCCCTCTCAAATCTCCTAATTCAGCTGAGTGCAGCCATGAGTAATCTGAAGGTTATTTCCCTCTGTATCAGCTAGCTCAGTGACTTGGCATTCTCAAAGTGTGCCAAAAGGTCAGGAACAAAGCACTTACCCACTTTTGGTTTTGACACTTTTGTTCCAAAGGTGCCTCTGGGGCTTGACAGCTTTTTAAAATGTCAGAATGTTGCAGATGTCTCACAGGGACTCTCTGGCTTCCAGGTAGCTCTGACCACATTTGCTGTGTATGTCCTGGTGGATGAGAAGAACATCCTGGATGCAGAAAAGGCTTTTGTCTCCCTCTCCTTGTTCAACATCTTAAAGTTTCCTCTCACTATGCTTCCACAAGTCATTGGCAGCCTTGTGCAGGTAAGGAGGATCTGGTGCATAAGCTGGCTTGGACTTGAGCAAGAGGAGCCCACAGCTGTGCCTGGTTTCTGGAATGCAGAGATCCCTTGCATCTTCTCTTAGCTGGCTCTGTTCTTGCTCAGATCCGTTCTCTGCTGCTACCCTGCACTGGCAGCCTCTGCATCCTGAGGAGCTTGTCTGTGGCAATTCTGCATTGCTCAGAAGAACTCTGCTTGGTCTGAGAAATGTCACAGTCAAAAACTTGAACTCTAGCCTGAGACTGATCAGAGGGAAGGAGTGGTCAGGAAGCCTGTGGGGTGGAAGCCCATGCCATGCTATGTGCTTTCTTTCTCAGTGTAAGAGCATTAAGTCCTCATTAAAGAATGATAAAATAACTCCACCCTCTTCCCTCAGACAAGTGTTTCCCTAAAGAGAATTCAGCAGTTCCTGAGTCATGATGAATTGGATCCAAACTGTGTGGAAAGAAAAGCAATGGCACCAGGTAAAGCATCAGTGTTCTTCTAACCTATGCTAACACAAGTACCTCATGTTTGTTTGGGACTGGCTGAGCTGCCAAACCCCTGTGAATACAGCAATCTTGGTGTCCTGGTTTTCAAAGGAGCTGCTCCTTTGGGAAGTGTGGTGGAGGTTGTTCAGGCTTTGTGGTACTCGCACCAGCTGCTGGTTTCATGTTTGAGCTTTGAGATGAGGTACTGGGCCCAAGTTCACATTAGAAGCATATTGGGTGCTGCCAGCACTGGGTCATGAGCTGCATCCACTGACTAGGGACAGCAAGACCTGCTCCAGCCTATCTCTCTGCACAAGTGTTCAGGACCACTGTGAGCTCTTTTGATTTCTTCTGTTGGAAACAGCGTCCCAAAACAAGCAGCAAACCAGGTTGTCTCAGAGAAAGGTGTTGCCTGGTGTAATTTCCTTTGGAGACCCTGTGGTATCTGAAATGCCATGGGCAGAAGGAAGCTGTGTGGCTGTCATTACTGCTGTGCACTACCCTACCAGGAGCTAGAGAGACAGAAAGTCTCAAATCTGTAACTTGTTAGACTGGCAAGCAAAAAGCTGCACAGAGGCAAACTTTATCTGATAAATCAAAGGCAAGAGCACAGTGATCCCCTGCTGACCTGGCAGTGGGCTCCACAGGCAGGTTGTGCTTAAGTGCATGAGGGTTTTGAGCAGCAGGTCCTGGGCCTGGCCTGGCTGGAGCAGGGTACAGCAGGACCTCTCTGCAGCTCCAAGAGTCTCCAGGCTCACAGTCCACAGCTAAAGCTGTCATCACTTATTGCCAGTCTGAACATGCCAGCCCTGAGACTGTGAAGGGACCCACAGGGAGCCTGGAACACTCACAGCCCCATACTGCTCTGTGCCAGCCTCAGCTGTGCTGTTTTGTGCAATAACTGCTTGCCCTCTCTCCTTGTTCTGTCATACAGGCAATGCCATCAGTGTGATACATGGGACATTCAGCTGGGGGAAGGAGCTGAAGCCATCGCTGACAGAGTAAGAGTCTTTATGCCATTGCTGTGCACAGCCTCCTGGCTCCTGGGGGCTCTCTGTGAAAGATGTCCAATGGTATCTGCAGGCTCACTTCTTGTTTCCATGCCCCATATGTGCATCTCTTCTGTAAGGCTTGCTACCAATCCTGCTGACTGACAGCCCAGAGGATAGGTTACTGCTGCATTCCCATTTGCTCCTGCAGTGCTGGTTACTGTCGGCAGCACACAACAAAGGGAGGAGAAGAGCAGTGACCAAGCTGTGCTTGCTGTGCCCAGACAGGCTGCTTCGCCACTGTACACTTCAGCCCTGGTTTAATGATGCTTCATGTCTTTAGTAAACTAACATTTAATTAATTTCCAGCCTCTTTCCTCCACAGTATAAATCTGTTGGTGCCCAGTGGTGCTTTGGTTGCCATTGTTGGCCATGTTGGCTGTGGGAAGACTTCTCTGGTGTCTGCTCTCCTGGGTGAAATGGAAAAGCTGGAAGGAGAAGTGGCTGTGAAGGTTGGTTCTGTTTAATGTGATTTAGCCATAGTTTGGAGAGGAGGTGCTGGTGTACCTCAAGAAAGGGTCTTCTGCTTGCTGCTGCACCAGCTTGGCTGCCTGCTTCTTTGGATCCTGCCCACACCTGTTCAGTTGTGGTTCATGTAAAGTGATTTCCCTGATCTACAGCTGCACATCAGCAGTTAGCACACATCTATGGTGTGGATGTGCATCTGACAGGAGCTCTGTGTGCTGCAGGTTTCAATCAGCTCTAAGCATGAACTGCAGCTGATTACAAGTCACAGATTTCCTTTCTTCCTCCTCCCTCAAGGGTTCTGTTGGTTATGTGCCTCAACAAGCCTGGATCCAGAATGCCACGCTGAAAGATAACATTTTGTTTGGCCAAGCTCCCAACGAAGAGAAGTACCAGCATGTCCTGGAGGCCTGTGCTTTGAAACCTGACCTGGAGGTGCTGCCAGGAGGGGACCAGACAGAGATCGGGGAGAAGGTAACTTTGGTTCTGCCATTCCTGTTTGTCTGGCTGAGGAGAGGCTGCTGTGAAGTCAGCACTTGCTGTGGTTTATTTCTGCAGCAGCATCCCTGCTATGATCTACACTGAGATGTGCAGGGCACTTCTGTGGAGGGCAGCTGGACTTCAGCTTGTTTCTGACTCCCAGCGTGTGTGCTGTGATACACAACTGCACACCCAGCCTGGAAGGGCGGGGCTCCCCTTTGTGTCCAACAGTAAAGCTACATCTACCCAGAACAGTTAGAATCCTTCCTTTTCCTGTGGGGATGAGGAGGCAGGAACATATGGTCGAGTGACAAAGTGCTGTGATCAGCCCTTAACAGCTCATTTTAATGAACAAACTTTACATCCGTGATTACCAGCAGAGATTTGTTTTCATAGGCCACTGAATCTGAGCTGGATGGCACGGGGTGGGGTGGGTTTGGGTGTGAGATGAGAGAGGGGGAAGATATTCCAGGTGCCGCAGCCCTGCTTTCAGTGTTTGCATTTTAGAGCCGGGTTGATGATCTTCCTGTTACAGTTTTGTGTTTTAGCAGCTCCCTGTAGGAGCTCATTCAGCAAGGGGCTTTATTCCATCTGCAGCTTGCTGGGTGAGGGAAGCTTGGCAGCGAAGAAGCAGATTTAGAGCTGTTCTCTGCCTGTCTCTGGCTCCAAGCGAGTTTCTCCTCAGCATCTCATGTTTCAATTTAGCACCCGTGTGCTGTGCTGGGTGAGAGCCATCGAAGATCCCAACTGCTGTTGTGTGATGTGCTCTGCTCTCCTCTTTCCCCCCAGGGCATCAACCTGTCAGGGGGCCAGCGGCAGCGGGTGAGCCTGGCACGCGCGGTGTACAGTGGCGCGGACCTCTACCTGCTGGACGATCCTCTCTCTGCTGTGGACTCACACGTGGCCAAGCACATCTTTGACAGAGTCATTGGGCCAGATGGGGTCCTTAAAGGCAAAGTATGCTGACAATTAGATCTCCTAGAAGTGCACACAAGCTCAGTGATGCTGCTGGGGAACAGGAGGGCTCTTTGCCAGCTGGACCACTGCTGGGTGCTGTGCTTAGCTGGCAGCCTGGACACCTTTTCCCCACAGCTCCGGCTCTGCAGAGAGCTGCTGCCTAGGCACACCCAGGGGTGATGGCATCTTGTCAGGACGTGTGGAGGCAGAAACCTGCTCTGTGTTTTAAAATCCCTACTGTGAGAGCTCCAAGAACAAGATGTTTGCAGGAACTTGTAAAGGTTGTCAGCTTAGTGGTGCTCATTGTCACTGAGAGACAGGGCAGTGAGGAAGCTGTCACAGCTCACTGCTTCTACAGAGGTCTTTGGCAGTGTACATCCAAACTGTGGACCTTTTGCTTCCCCTCCCCAAAGCTCTTGCTTTGATCTTCTCAGATTATTTTAGAGTTCAAAAGGGAACAGCTGCAAAGAAAATCAGCAGAAGGGAAAAGGGGAATGATAATTCAGTTGGTTGACTTCCCTCTGTGGTTGTCTCAGCCTGCAGTTTGTGTCCATGTTTCCAAGCTGCTGTGGCTGGCAAGGACAGAGTGGGATACGATCCTTCCCTCCACGTCCCAGACGCGTGGTGGTGTGTGGGCTGCTGGGCAGTGCTTGTCCTCACAGCAGTGCCAGCTGACAGCTGTGGGGCTTTGCTCTTTTTCATTCTGTCCAGACCCGAGTTCTGGTGACCCATGGAATCAGCTTCCTGCCTCAGGTCGACCACATCATTGTCCTGGTGGATGGCAAAATCTCTGAAATGGGATCCTACCAAGAGCTTCTGAAACAGAACAAGGCCTTTGCAGAGTTCCTGCGCAACTACGCCTTGGAGGAGAACATTGAGGAGGATGAGCCAACAAGTTGAGTGCTGCTGTTCCTTCAGGCCTGCCTGGCTCTGTCACACAGCCTGCAGCTCCTGGCTCTGTGTACAATGTCCCTGCTCTTGGCTCTGTGTCCAGTGTCTCTGCTTCTTCCTGACAGCCCAACGCTTGCCCCTGAGTCCAGAGCTGTGTCACTCCTTAATGTCTCCACAAATCTCTGTCAAAATTTCACGTGGCTTGTCCTAAAAAAAAAAAGGGGGGCAATTTTTGTGTTAGAAATTATCTGAGAGCTGGGAATTTATTTCCCAATTAGCAAGGTCAGTCCCAGCAGGAAAGCAGAGCCAAGCCCAACCTGGGCTTGCTGTCCAAGGGGCTACCCAGAGCCTAGGGATTTCTCTGTTTATTTTTTGGGGAGTTTTGTGCAGCCAACTTCCAATGATGTCACTGTTCAGTTGGCTGCTGGGTTGCTTTTCTCTTGGTTTGGTGCTGATGGGATGATAGAAGATGAAAGCCTTTTGGTAGCTGTTTCCTCTGTGTGACAGCCTTCCCACGCTCTATTCTGGCGGCACTGCTGCCCTCCAGTCAGGCAGAGGGGCATGCCTGGCATCTTGCAGCTGCAGCAGAGGCTTCCAGGAGTTCTGACGTGACTCCCCCATCCCAGGATCATGCCTAGAGCATGCCCTCGAAGTGAATTCAGCTAGAGCCAGCTGTAACACTATTGCTTGGTATTTCTGATGCACTGGAGGGATGTGATGCCAGTGCAGCTGGCAGCCAGCCTGCCTTCCAAGATCTTTGCTGTCTGACTAGGAGAAGGGATGCGAGCAGAGCTCTGGGGGACTTTATGCTCTGTGATTTTCCTGATGCAGTGATTTTTTTCATGACTTTGGTTTTGCTACAGCAAATCTGAGGTGTGATCTTGCCTTGCAGTGTTGGAGGATGAGGTTCTGCTGGCTGAGGACACCCTCAGCATCCACACTGATCTTGCAGACAATGAGCCAGTGACCAGCGAGGTCCGCAAGCAGTTTCTTAGGTAAGCACAGGGCTTATGTGCTCACAGTCTGGGACAAAACACCTGAAGATGTCACTAACATGCTTCTCTGGGCTTTAGTTTCCTCTTGTAAATGAGTTGGGTTAGTGTCCCTTAGAGAGTAAAAGTGAGGGAACATGCAAAGAGCAAAGCCCTATTCCTGCAAGGCTCTTTTTCATCTTTAACTGAACCCATGTCCTAGAGAAGCTCTCTGGTTCCCAGGTGACACCACTGAATGCATTTTACCCACACAACCCTGACCTGCTGCCAGCTGGGTGAAAAATAAACACTTTGCATTGTGCTTTTCTATTGGGAATCTGGGAATCCTATAAACCTTTCATAACCATACCCACAGCTGCTATCCTGGCACTGAATGCATGCAGAGAAGCTCAGGGGTTGGCTCTGAAGTGTCTGTCTTGTGATGAAGCCTGTAAAGGCCTTCACTAAGGAGCCCAGGACCTGCCACAGCCTCTGACAGGTTCTGTTCATCTGGCATCACTGAATGCTCAAGAGGGGTGGCAGCAGTACCCCTAGGTCTGAGGGAGGCTGGCATGGGAATGCAGCAGAGGAGCTCGGAATAGGTGCAAGCTGCTGTGTCCCTGCCTTGCCTTAGCCCTGCCACAAGATGCCCTTTGCCTCCTTTGTTTTGCCTAGGCAACTCAGTGTCGTCTCTTCTGAGGGAGGAGAATGTCCCAACAAAACGTCAGCCAAGCGAAGGGTCTGTGAAAAGAAGCCAGCAGAGCCCCCTCTGCCCAGGAAGAATCCCAACGAGAGGCTTGTCCAGGCTGAGACCACTGAAACAGGCAGAGTATGGTCTGAGTGTGGTCTGAGCCCTCCCTTCTCTCTTGGGAAACTTCATTTTTCTTTTTCCATTTGATGCAGTTCTGGTGACTGTGGTGTGCAAATCCTGACTGCAGGCTTTAGGCGTTCATTTGGTGGTCACTGAGCATTCACATTTGGGATTTTGGCAGAGGATTCTGCAGCTGGCATGGCCTAGGTGTTTAAGGGGGGGGTGGGAAATATAAAAAAATCCCTTCCAGCTGCTGCCAGAGTCCCCTGAGCCCATGCAGCACTGTGCTGCACATCTCTGCCTTAGCACTGCAGAGCTCTCAGCGCTCTGGGGTTCCAAACCCTTTAGCTGCTGGTTCCAGCTGCAGCAGTGGGGCTCTGCTGAGCTGCAGCAGTGGGCAGGAGCCACTCCCATCCTTGAGAGCATTTTCTGCTCATTGGTGCAGAAGGGGCTGTTCTTCTTCTGAGCAGGAACAGAAATGGGAACAGAGAAAAAGAGAAGGAAGAAAAAGAGGGGAATGCAAGAGCAACAGGACAGAAAGGAGCAGTGAAGGAAACAGCAGCATGGAGGATTTGTTAAAGAAAAATCCTTCCTGTGCTTCAGAAGGCCCAGACTGTCCTGCTCACTCTGGTGTCCCTGCTTTCAGCTCTTTCTGGGGGTTATTTTAACTTCCAAGACTCAGTCAGATGCACTTTGGTCCTTTCATTATTCCTTGTTCAGACACTGAGTTTTGTCCTGAGTCTCTGTCTCTTTTGCTTCTCTGCCTTTTTGCACTGCCTTAGAGACAGCATTTTTCCTTTTTATGCCACAAGCCTCCTCTGTTTATGGGCCTGTTGGGGGGCACCAGCATTTGGTACCTCATTTAAGCTGCCATAAAGACACCTGCAGGGAGGCACACTCAGCACTTTTCCTAAACAGGCCATTTAAAGCAGTCTTGAGCTTGCTCTGCCTGCCAAACTGCTGCTTTCACCCCAAGCCCTTGGCTCCAGTTCTCATTCCCCATCCTTTGCTGCTGTTTGATCAGCCTCTTTGCTTGCTTTTTTTCCCCCCTTCCTCTAGCACAGTCTTAAAATCTAATCCCCCCAAACTAATAAAATATAGCTCCTCAGAATGGAGGAGAAGGTCCTCACCCCAAGGTGGAGCTCAGGTAGCTGAAGTTTCTCCATGGTGTGTTGGTTTGGGTGGGTTTGAACTCGGCAGTTGCTCTGAGGAAGAAGTTTATTCTGTGTGTCTAAGCCCTTGGGCATTGTTGTGCCAAGCAGCTGTGGTGTGTGGTTTGCAGGTGAAGCTCTCAGTGTTCTGGCAGTACATGAAGGCTGTCAGCCCTGTCCTTTCACTGCTGATTTGCTTCCTCTATTGCTGCCAAAACGCTGCTGCCATCGGGGCAAACGTGTGGCTCAGCGACTGGACCAACGAGCCGGTGGTGAATGGCACCCAGCACAACACAGCCACGCGGGTTGGGGTCTACGCCGCCCTGGGCCTCCTGCAAGGTGAGGCCAGCAGGGTGCTGGCACCAGGTGGCAAAAACATGGCACCAGGGAGCCCAAAATTGCCCCCCAGATCCTATCCTAACCAAGGGAAAAGACTCAACCTGGAGCTGCAAAGTCTGAGCTCAGCCCAACATAAGTGATCTTGGTGTGAAGCTGTTGGAGGGGCTGGGTGGGCAATGTGGAGGCTTGGGAGAGGGGAGCTGGGGAGAAAGCATGAAAAAGTAGGTGCAGAAAAGGCTGGAGGGTTGGGGTGAAGTTGCATTAGGGCTTCACGGGGGCTTGCAGAGAGCTGAGGGAAGATGGTAGTGAGTGTGGACAGCAGGTGAGTCCTACAGGATTCCTGTGCCCTAGGCTGCAGTGCTGAGGGGCACGGTCAGAGCGGAAGGCAGCAAAGGGAGAAAAGCTGCTGGCACCACAGAAAGCACTGAGAGCCAGAGCTGCGCACTGAGAACCTCTGCTCTCTGGCTGACTTCTCTCCTCTTCACTGCCAGGCCTCCTAGTGCTCATCTCCTCCTTCATCCTGGCCATGGGGGGCATCAAGGCGGCACGGGTGCTGCACACGGCGCTGCTGGAGAACAAATTCCACACCCCGCAGGCCTTCTACGACACCACCCCCACGGGCCGCATCATCAACCGCTTCTCCAAGGACATCTACATCGTCGACGAGGTCCTGCCACAGACCATCCTGATGGCCCTTGGCACCTTCTTCACCTCCTTGTCCACCCTGATTGTCATCCTGGCAAGCACTCCGCTCTTTGCCGTGGTGGTGGTGCCCCTGGCCGTGCTGTACTTCTTTGTTCAGGTAACTGCAGGAGCAGCTGGCTGCCCTGCCAGCACCTCTGCCCTTTTCCTTGTGTTTCTCTTTAGGAAAATGGGGAGGGAATTGGAGTATCTGAATTGTAGCCTGAGCTATCTGAAGTAAATTCGTATTTGTGCAAATCTCAGCAAAAGCAAGGTGCTGTCAGCTGTGGACACAGGCTGGGCAGGCACAGCACCGGTTTGCTGCTCAGCAAAAACAAGAAGCTGCTGAGCACCCCTGTGCACCCCAGGGCATGCTCTGTGTGTGTCTGACATGCTGGTGAGGAGCTAAAACGTTGAAAAAGACTGCATCAATATTATTGACATCTGAGCAAAACCCAAGGAAATTTGATAGGCTGCAGAGCTGATAGTGGAGGTGCAAATTCATCTTTATTTCCCTGAAAAGTGAGGCTGCTCCAAAGGGATTAATTGGGCTGGGCTGCATCTAAAGGGTCAGAGAAATGCAGCTTGCAGCCCACAGCAACTGCAGATCCCCAGAGCTGTGCAATGGAGCACAGAGGTTCTGGAGGGTTGAAGCTCATCAGTGACAATGTCCTTTGAGCCCTTACCCCAGCAAAAGGCTTCAGCCTCAGCTAACAGCTTCCTGTGCCCCTGGCAGCGATTCTATGTGGCCACCTCACGCCAGCTGAAGCGCCTGGAGTCAGTCAGCAGGTCCCCCATCTACTCACACTTCTCAGAGACAGTGTCAGGAGCCAGCGTCATCAGAGCCTACAGAAGGGTGAAGTCCTTCATAGACATCAATGACCTGAAGGTGGATGAAAACCAGAGGAGTTACTACCCTGGCATAGTGTCAAACAGGTACAGCAGGACACAGCTTCTCCTTCCCACCTGGCTGTGTTTGCCTCCCTGCCCCAAGCTCCCCCCACTGATCTCTGCCCTCCTCACCAGGTGGCTGGGGGTCCGAGTGGAGTTCGTGGGGAACTGCGTTGTCCTCTTTGCTGCCCTCTTTGCTGTGGTGGGGAGGAACACACTGAATGCTGGCCTGGTGGGACTGTCGGTGTCCTACGCACTGCAGGTGTGTGGCAGCCTCACCCGTGGGGCTGTGGGGCAGGAGATGCTGCAGACACAGCAGTGGTCAGGTGCTTGTTAAAGCTGCAGTTAATAAGGAAATCAGAAAAAAATAGTCGTGGGACATCTAGAAACAGTGCAAACTTGCACTGATTGCTGACAAGCCATCAGCAAGCTTACATGAAGTAGGACTTCAGGGCACTTTGGGAGCAGCAGGGCTGTGCTGCACACCAGTATCCCCAGCAGCATGCAGGAAACTCAGGAAGAACGAAGTGCACCCACCAAGAGCATCATACCTGACAGCAGCAGAGCAGTGATGCAGGTGACCGCAGGCAGAGCAGCTGGGTTCATAAACAGGCACCCTAAGGCTTGCTCAAGCACACGGTGGGCAGATGAGCAGCTGTGAAAGCCTGGCCCTTTCCAAGGGCTTTTGAGATCCCAGGAGTGTGCTGGATTGCTGTTAGCAGCTCTCCAGCAGAGCTGGGGCTGGGGCAATGACTCCAAATCACCTTCCCTGAGAGGCTCATTTGCTAAATCACCATGGGAGGCACCACTCTCCCTGTGCTGCTTCATGCAAGCACCTGGTGCTCTACAGACCTTGGCATCCACAGGAATGAATCTCTTTTGGATATCACTGGGAATCCATGTCTGCTGTGGTCCTTACTGTGAAATCTGTTCTTTCTCTGTGGGTGATTTTTTCCTTGTCTTCTCCAAGGTGGTGATGTCTCTGAACTGGATGGTCCGGATGGCTTCTGACCTGGAGAATAACATTGTGGCTGTCGAAAGGATAAAAGAGTATTCAGAAACAGAAACAGAGGTCAGCTCCCAAGCTGTAGCCATCCTCACCCCGAGCATGGCAGGGCTGTAATGTTCACATGGTGTCTCCTCTGGCTCTGGAGAGGCAGCCCCTGCCCTGGCTGTGATCATTTCACCTGAACAAATGTCATGCTCTGCACTGGGATTTATGCCACCATAGCTCCAGATTAGTGCTGCTGCCCTGCAGCCTGTGCTTGGCATCTCATTTTCTGCTGCTGTCAGTGGCTGTAGCACAAGAGGAATGAGTTTTACCATTAGAGTATTGCTCCCATGGGCTTTGAAGGATTTGATGCTTTGTCTTGCCTGCATTTCTGGAGCAGTGACCCTGCTCTGAGCACAGCTGCCCTTGCTAGCAGGCTCTGCATGTTTGTAGGAGGGTTTCTGTTTGATCATCTTACTCAGTCCTCATCTCCCAAGAGAGAAGAACATCTCCAAGAACACTGCACTGCTGAATCCAGCAAAAGCCTCCAATCATCCACCTTAGCTGCCAAAGACTTCAAAAGGTGGCAGATGGAGCTGTGCTGGGAAATCTGCCCTGTGGGCACACTGGGTGTATGTGGTGAGAGTCTGCAGGACCTGAAGAGAGCTGCAGGGCATGGTTCTGCAAGTATCAAATGTGGAAGCTTCATGTGAGAAGCCAGACCTTGAATAAAGCACGAAGCAGGCAGGGTTGTCTTAAAGTTAACAGGAAAAAAAAATGTTAATTCCTGTCCAGTGAGGATTTGGCCCTGCAGGCTCAGATCCTTTCCCTGTGAGCTTCACAACCAAGACCAAAGTGAGTGGGCACTTCAGGACCCATGGGTCCCCCCCCCATGGCACAGTTATTTGATGATTTGGTGTCTTGGATCTCTCTCTAGTAACCCAGCAATGTTCATGTTGTTACCTGCTTGAATGATGTTTTCTTAAGCTGTGTGAGACATTTCTGACCTCTGTTTTCCTCAGGCTCCCTGGGTGATTGAGGGCAAGAGACCCCCAGAGGACTGGCCTTCCAAGGGAGAGCTGGAGTTTGTGAATTACTCAGTGAGGTACAGGAAGGGCCTGGATCTGGTGCTGAAGGGGATAAACCTCCAAGTGCATGGTGGAGAAAAGGCAAGTTACCAGCTGTGTGTCTGCTAGAACTTTGCTTTGGGCCTCCAGTGACAGAGGGAGTAGAGCACAGCATCAGCCAGCACACTTGCCTTGGTGCTGGAGAGCTGCTCGGGCTGGCGCTGCAGGAGCCAGCAGAGGCAACCCTGCTGTTGGTGTGCCTGCATGCTCCAGGCTGGAAGCACTGGTATGGGATGTTCTGAACTGTCGAAGTTAGGTTGGCAGCAGGCTCCCTGCTGTGCACCGTGTAGGAGGCACCAGTGGCACAAATTCAGTGGAACTGCTTTTCTGAAGCAATCCAGATGGGAGAAGGAATTCCAGCATTTCCCATCTGCTCTCTGGCTTCCTCTGTGGCACTGCTGGCATGGAAGGAGAAGTCATTCTTTGCTTCCCTAATCAAGAAGCTGTCTTTGATCTTGGAGATTGGCTGCTTCAGTTGGAATTTCTGGGGTTTGCTGGTGATGGGGCAGTTGGCATGGGAGACAGGCTGCTATCCAAGGAGAATTATCCTTAGACTACAGGGGGTGGCATCACCTCCTGGAATGGAGACACATGCTCCTGTGACCTCTGATTGTCCTCTGCAAAGCCTTTATTTCCTGTCCTTGAGTGTTTGGACTCCTAACACGGGTACATCAGCTAACCCCCTGGAGTCCTCTAGGCTGACTACAGGCCCTGACCTTTATTTGGGATAGCTACCAAATGCCAGGAATGGTACCACATGAGATCCAGTGCAGCACATGGCTGCCTGGGGAAGGATGGGTGCATTCTGTCTTGGAATCAGAGAATAGCTTGGGTTGGAAGAAACCTTAAAGGTCATCCAGTTCCAACCCCATGCCATGGGTGGGGACACCTCTTACCAGCCCAGGTTGCTCTGGGCCTCATCGGGCCTGGGCTTAGGCATTTCCAGGGATGAGGTGTCCACAACTTCTCTTGGCAGCCTCTTCTAGTGCCTCACCACCCTCATAGTAAAGAGCTTCCTAAAGTCCAGCCTAAATCTCCCCTGCTTTAGTGTCAAACTATTGCCCCTTGTCCTGTCCCCAGAGGCCCCTACCAATGTCCCTGACAAAGGTGTCAAGCAGCATCTGTGCCAGCACTGACCTCTGAGAGCCTCTGCTCGTTGCTGGTCTCCACTGGGACTCTGAGCCATTAGGCTCTTGCCTGTGCCAAGCCTCTCTGTGGGCTCTGGGGGGGTTGGTGTGGGCTTGGCTGGGTTTGAGCTGCCTTTAACTGGATGTTTTGTTGTAGATTGGAATCGTTGGCAGGACCGGAGCAGGGAAGTCCTCCATGACCCTCTGTCTCTTTAGGATCCTGGAGGCTGCGAAAGGGGAGATCAGAATTGATGGTGTCAACATTTCAGAGATTGGTCTCCATGACCTGCGGTCCAGGCTAACAATTATTCCTCAGGTACTGTTTCTGTGTATCACAATGAGGGAAGCATCTCCAGTAGCTTAGCTAATAAACCATCACTAATGGCTTATCTACAGAGCAAAATGCTTCATGAGGCTCAGAGATCTGCTCCTGAAAAACAAACCATGGGTTAAGTGGTCCTGTCCTGCTACCTTATGAGCAGGGGATTTAGAACAAACCATCTTTACAGGTGGAACCTGAGTTTTGAGTGGGCACACCAGGATGTGTTTTTGGTGTGGGTGGGACTGGGAGGTGGCCAACCCATAATGCAGCAGAGACTTTGAAGCAGTAACTCACATTATCTGCACCCACAGCAGCTGGAGCACTTCTCTAATGACCTTTGGGTTTATATTCAGGATCCTGTTCTCTTTTCTGGAACACTGAGAATGAATCTGGACCCATTTAATAAGTATTCAGATGAAGAAATATGGAAAGCTCTTGAACTGTCTCACCTGAAGAGGTTTGTCAGCAGTCAGCCATCCATGTTGGACTACGAATGCTCAGAAGGTGGAGAAAACCTTAGGTAAGGAATGCTTGGACTAGAAACGTGCTGAGCTTTCCTTCAGCACCTGAGCAGGGCTCACACTGCAGTGGGCTGTCTGAAACCGCTTAGTCACCTGTTGCTGTTTCAGGACAACCACAAAGGGTCAAATGCTTGCCAGCTGTTCTGCCTCTGCCACAAAAGATCTGGTTCCCTGCTGCTGGGGAGGATTTCTCCCAAACCATCCCCCTGAAATCTCTGGGTGACATGGTGTTAGGAACAGGCAAATCCCTTCAGCATGATTTGACAGGAAGGGAAGTGCCAGGGTAACATCAGGCTGCTGTGCAGAGTTGAGTCCTCTGCCTAAATGGACACCTCAGTAGTAGCTGTCTGGAGGACGCAGGACATGAATGGGGATGGTGCAGTGCTGTGCTCTGAGAGCTGTAGTGGCTCCTGAGGCTGTGCTGGAGCCAGGGGATGCACCTGGTGAACCAGTTCCAGCCTGTCCTGCAGAGACAGGGGTGCGCCTGTAGCAGGGCAGGAAGTGTGGGCTGCCCAGGAACTGTTGGGGTGTTGATGGCAGAAAGGACTTGCAGCCTCAGAGCATTTTATTTAGTTAATTCCCACCCCTTTTTTTTTTTTTTTAAGTTTCCTATGCTCAGTGTGGTTCCACTCTGTGTGCTCCTGGGAGCTCAGGCAGCCATTGGCTTCCTTGGTCTTGGTCACAGTGCTGGAGGAGGCATTTGGTGGCTCTGCCAGCACTGGGTCAGGCAGGAGGAGCAGGTAGCTGCTGAGGGAACTGTGTGATGCTGCAGTGTCTGTGGAGCAGCTTGGGCTCAGCACCGTGGGTTTGGTTGGGTAGCATCCTGCTGAGTGGTCTGGGGCAGGGAGCACAAGGGGCAGGGGCAGCAGAGCCTCCCGTGTGCAGCCCTGTCTCTGTTGACAGTGTAGGCCAGAGGCAGCTGGTCTGCCTGGCCAGAGCCCTGCTCCGCAAGAGCAGAGTCCTGGTGCTGGACGAGGCGACGGCAGCCATCGACCTGGAGACCGATGACCTCATCCAGAGCACCATCAGGAGCCAGTTTGAGGCCTGCACGGTGCTGACCATAGCGCACAGGCTGAACACCATCATGGACTACACCAGGTGAGGACCTGCACGACGGGAGGCTCAGGGGCATCTTGGGCACGGGCAGCAGCACTTGGAAGGGCCTGCTTGGTCTCTAGGTAGCCACACTTGGGCCTGTCAGGGTGTGACAGAATGGGATTTCACTTATCCTGGAGGGATTCTTCACCACCCCGCTCTCTGTTTTGCACAGAATTCTTGTTCTGGACAACGGGACTGTGGCTGAATTTGATACCCCCAGCAGACTTATAGCAGCCAAGGGCATCTTCTACAGCATGGCCAAAGATGCTGGACTGGCATGAGAAGACCCCTGGGGTTTGGAGGTGTTTTTTACTGTTATTAACTTGCCTCAAGAGTGACTTCTGAATGTACTGTAATTTACAAACCAGATTTTGTACTAGATTAACCTCATGATTGTGACCAGAGTCTTTCACAGCTCTAAGGGCCAGAAAGTGATTTTTTTATATTTTTTAATATTTTCTGTACACATGAAGTATTTTATTACTTGCCTTTTTTTCCCAAGGAATGACAAATGTTCTGCCAAGGAAACGTGTGCAGGGCAATGTGTGCTGTGTTCGGGTTTATAATTAGTAAATTATGTAAATGGTGCCAAATACATCTGGCTTGTGTGTTTGCTGCACGAGGATTGCCTGGGTCTGAAGCGCAGAGCCAAGCCCAGGGGCAGGCAGGGAACTTCTGTGTTAGCCCTGCGCGGCAGTCCCGGCCATCGGCACACAGCGAGTTCTGGCTGCTCTGAGGTGCCCGCTGAGCAGCAGGCACCGGCAGGCTGGCAGAGGGCTCCCTCTCGTGTGCTCAGCGCCTTGCTGCTGCCGCTCCCCTCCGCAGCGGCACTGGAGGGAAAAGCAGCAGGGCTGAGCTGGACGCCCCTTCCTCGCCCCCTGCTGCAGCACGGCTCCTCCTCTGCCTGCCCTGGGCTGCGGGGGGTCCCTCGCTCCAGGCAGAGGAAGCCGGCAGGAGTGGTCAGTTCCAGATCAGGGCACCCCTCAGCTGGCCAGAGGGGCTCCTACTCAGTCTGCTGCTTTACAAACCTAGGTACAGTCCACGTCCCTCCTACAGCTCACTGGGGCTGTAAACTCCTGGACAGAACCACAAGGTCCTCTGGTGGGTGCAGCTTCCAAAGGAAATTGGCAGGGAAATTGGGTCCTGCTTGTGTCCCTCTTGCCTCTCCTGCATGAGTTCCCCTAGTTCACAGGGCATGCTTCTACAGCTGGGCCACCAGAGCAGAACTCTTCCTCAAACACAGATGACTGAGTACTAAAATCCTAACAAATCAGATACAATCCAGCTCTCAAGAACGTTTCCATTCATTTATTCCAGAATTTCATAGCAATAGTTGCCTAATGCTGAACGTTAAGGAACAGAAGTGAATTTATACTTTTTTTTTCAGCAAACACAAGTCACTGGGAACAAAGCAAAGCCATTGCATAGGAACATCAGGTTTGGTATCAGCCCAGAGCCCCCCAGGCACTGCACTGCTTTCTTTTCACACAGGCAACTTTAAAGGGTCAGGATGCAATCTCTCAGGAATGTAGAGGGAAAAGGAAATTACAATTTTTGTGCTTTTGAAGGGAGAAGCTTAAAGCAGCATAGGAGAAATGTGTTGTCCATGCAGCAACAGCTGCAGGTGTCAGCGCTCTGCAGGGGCAGACAAGGCCAGCAGGGGTTTGGCTGAGAGCAGGTTTATGAATTGGATCATTCCTATCACTTTTTATTTTCAACCTGAGAAATAGGGAGAAGTGTAAACAGGGATTAAGAAATCAAAGGTATTAAGTCACTTAAGAGTATTTAAACTAGACAGAGTTTTGTGCTTCTGCCAGATTTAAACCTTTCTGGTTTTTTTTCCTTCAAAACAAGACATGACTGAAGATGAGCAGCCCAGGAGCAAAGGGCAAGGGGCTTTGTGGCAGGGTCTTTAGCTTGGGTACCTAACCAATGACTCCAACACTTGAAGTGAGCCTTTCCCTGAGAGATGCAGTGTTCCAAGGTTTGTCTTTTGTAAGGACATGTGTTGCACTAACAGCCAGCTCTGCCAGTGCCTCCTTGGCATTCAGCTACCTCCAGGGCAGGCTCCTTACTGCTCCGTGAAGGAGATGCTGTCACTGCAGAACAGCTTCAGTTTATTTCAAGGTTAACAAAATAGATTTTGTTTTCACAGCATTAGCCCTTACAGATACTGTGTGAAATGCCATTTTAAAATGAGAGACACAAATGTTGTGTGTTAGTCTCTGAACAGTTAGTATGTGAGCTCTGAAGCCGCCTTGTTGTAGCCACCCTGCTCAGAAAGTGCTGCTGCTCGGAAAAGGAAGCTTCTGTCGCTTACTGTCAGAACAAGCTCCAGCTCCTGGAAATCCTGCAGCCTTGCCACATCCTTGTCCTTGAAATAAACACAAGAAGTTGTTAGGTGACAGTCCAGATGCCCAGCTCTGCAGAGGTGAGTTCCAGCAGGCTCACGCTGACACGGGGGTGTATTTACCTATAAACAGGACAATACCCTACAGCACACTGGCAAGTAGGTACCCTGCTGCCCCTGGAGTCTGTCCTGGGCTCCTGCTCCGCTGCTCACCTCAGCCTGTTCCCTGAGGGAGTGCCACACTGATGGCCAATGCACATGGGTAGTGGAATTACACTTGGGAAGAGCTACTGAGTGCCCCGCTCCAGCTCCTCTTTTTCCCCCCTTGGTGATTCTTAGAACCTAATGAATCAATTCATGCATCTACCCACACAGGTTCTGTGGGCAGGAGTAGCCCACCAACACCATCATCAAGTTGGCTTTGGCAAGGCCTTCAGAGAGCAGTGGAAGACACCCTCCCACCCTACAGCTTGAGCTCTGGTCCCTCTGCATCAGCTCAAGGAAGAGTAAATGTCCCACAGTCCTAACCAGAAAGCCTGAGGTCAGTAGAGCTGGAAATAAAAGCAGCCCCCTTGGCAACCACCTAAACTGGCATGTGACAGACCTGCTGCTGTTTCCTTGCACTTCTTGACTCAAAAAGTCGTCCTCTAGCCAGTGCAGATGGGGTGCAGGGAGCTTTGTTAATCTCACGCTAACCAGATCAGTTCCAAGCTGACACCTGCAATGCTCCAGAAGGAGCTGAGCATGACAAAGGTCAGCGGTGAATCGGTACCACAGAGCAGCAGGTCTGGTCTCTGCTGCACAGAGGAAGGCCACTGATGTGACAAGACAGAGGCCAGCACTCAGAATAGTTTTGAAAGCCCTTTTTTGAGAGGATTGCACAGTCCTCACTGGCCATGCAGAGCTCCCTGGGGACTGCAAGCGGTGAGATGCTGTGACAGGTGCCAGGGGTGTGGCACTGCACCCAGTCCAGGAGCTGGAGGGAGCTCCTGGCTCCTGGAGCTGACTGGCCCAACACCAGATGTGACAAAACAAAATGATCGAGAAACCAGAGGCTAAAAAACGTAAATGAAACAACCGCTGAGTGCTGGAAGCTGAAAGGAGGCTTACTTGGCTGGAGGTTTTGCTTGGGGTTTTTCCAGTATGGGCCTATGCAGGTGACCATCCAATGATTCATTTTTGATGGCAACCTAAACACCTTTTGTCTAAGCTCACTGGGCAGTGGAGAGTCCTTACCTTCCTTAACATTGTATTGGGTAACTTCCTGATCTTCTGGACGTGCTCAGGATTGATGCCCAGCTCACGGCAGCTCACTCGAAGCAGCTCCTTGTAGGTCAGCTCTTGCCTATCCAGCTCAATCTCAATGAAGTCATTTTCTCTAAGATTAGGGTTTTGTATTCTGACCTTAAGCACCAGTTCTGTTAGAAGTAACAAAGTACATCAACAGGCAGATGTATAAAGGAATTGGCAAAGAAATCTCTCTGCTAACTTCCAACCACCTCTATGTTCCACGGAGCTTGTCTGCATCAGTTGTACCACTGCAAGAATCCTCAGGAAACCAACAGCTGCAGCTGTACAAGCACAGTGTGGGTTAGATGGGCTTCCATCAGCCTACATGCAAAAGCCATCACAAATCCAATCCATGGATGAGTGCTCTTCTTGCTGGGTTGAAGCTACCTTCACAGCAGGTTACGCATTTCCTGAGCAACCCAACGCAGCTTTTACTGGCTTTTGATTCTTTCATTGCTAATTCATGGCCTCAGAACACCTTTTATTTCCAGAATGCTATTCACAGAATCATAAAATGACAAGCTGCATTATAACTGACAGCCAGGTTCCAGGTTTCCCTCTCAGGGCACAAGCTGGCCCTGCAGGAGTGGCAGTTGGCTCCCCGTAGGGCCCCGCAGCCTGAGCCCTGTGAGGCTGTCTCCGGAGCTCACTGCCTGCCTGTCTGTGTTCTTTAGTTGAGGCTTGCAGTATGCTGTCTAGAGCATTCGATTGCCCTGGTGCCTGTGTGCTTACAGCACCTGAGACCAACAGGAAATGTTTTCAGCACTGTCTTAATCCCAGTTCCAGCAGCGTTAGGATATCTGCCTCGTTACTGCCCTTCAAGGGCTTCCTGAGCTCCTAAGCACAGGAACCTGCAGCTCGCCGGTAGTGCTCTGAACCCACATAACCCTGACCAGTCCATTCTCACCCTCCATGATGACAGCAGTTCTAAAACAAAGAGAGGAGAGACTTTCACTGTTACCTTGCATGTTAAGTGGAAAAGCTCCTGTGAAGAATAGCGGCTGAAACGCTGGCACAGGCCCCAGGCAGGAGCTGTTCTCTTGCTGAGGTATGGACTGGGCTGGTGCAGCTGGTGAAGGAGGACTTTTCCAGGACACTGAGCCCTGGTAAAGTGGACCTGTCTGGAGAACAGGCTTTGCACGTGGTGGTGCAGCACAGCCTCTAGGCAGCGATGGTGTGTCCCCAGCACCAGCTGCCTGGGCAGCTATGCCCCCAGGCTGCAGTCCTGCACGTGTGCCAGGCTGCACAGCAGGCAGGGAGGAGGAGCTGGCATCCTGTGGGTCCAAGTGGGAGATGCTTCCATTGACAGCAGGGTCTGGAATGCTGCCACTCATGCTGTTATAAACGTAAGGGAAAGGGGGGTGGGCCAGGTAATTAGGGATGATTGGCAGCTCTGGCTCTTCCTTTAGGGCTGGCAGTTCATCGCCTTCCACTGCAAAACAAACAGAACACCTCTCACCAGAGCAATCAGAGCAGCCCACCACGCTTTCTGGTGCTTTCTGAGTCTTCTGGTCACCACTTAACTCCTCATTGCTAATTCACAGCATCAGAACACCTTTTATTTCCAGAATGAAATTCTGAACTGAAACTGTAATTCCAGATTTCCCTCTCTGGGCAGGCAAATGTAGGTGCAGGCCTGGCTGATCACAGAGCAACTCACCTCCAGAGCTGTCCAGTCTCCAGGACTAGACAGAAAGACACTGCAGGGTTTGGGTTGGTTTTGTTTGTTTGTTTTTCTTTCCAAGGGGAGGAAGCGGAGAGTTAAAAGCAAGACAGGAGAAAATATGAATCCCGAAGCACTAGGGCTTTGTGCTCAGGTGCTGCAATAGAGTGAAGACAAAAGCAGAGCCTGATTGTAGTCATTCTGGGGGTGCTATTTCCTTCTAAGCACTGTAGTGTCTGTGGTTTGGTTTGGTTTAATCTGCAGCCAGCACGTTGTAACATGGTCTCTGATGGCATAATGCTGTCATCTTCATAATGTATAAGGCAATGAAAAACAAAGGGTAATGTGTTGTTGGATATTAAGGCAGAGGACAAAGGGAGAAGGATGTGCAGTACTGGGAGAACTGGAACATCACCACTTCAACAGCTGGGAGATGATAATGAAAACAAAATCAGACAGGGGGCACAAAGGGGAGGAACAGTTGTGAATCACCACGTTTCACATGACTTATCACCTCCACCAGCAAAGCCTACTCTGCTGCAACAGTTACAGATCAAGGTAAAAAGGCTCTGCCCCTGTTCTCTAATGAGCTGTTTCTCCAGGCTGCTCATTTTCCATTTATCCAGCACTCTGCCTAAGCTCCACTGATCTTCAGGAAAATTGGTGGTGTTCAAATAAAGGCTTCATACAATTTTGAGTGATTTTCTCCTGTTGCCCTTTTGAAAAGAGGAAGCTGCATCTGTGACTGCACCTGCTGTGTCACTGTCACTGCCTCCATCTGGGCATTTTCCTAATGGTACAGGGTTTAGGAATAGGTTTGGCTAGCTGGATATGGAATTTGTTGGCATTCCTCTTTCTTAGGCTTTGATTCCTTACCAAGTAAACATCCCAGAAATTCAGTTCCTACTCAAACCCAAACATGGAAAATTAAGCCCAGCCCCTCCAGGTTTTAAGCAGCCTGTGGCTGCAGCTGGGCAGCGGTGGGGCACAGCCACCAGGCTCCATTTACCTCCCAGCATCCTCCTGATCTCGCTTCTGGATGTCAGCTGGGCTGGCCTCTCTCCCTTCTTGGTGAGGATCTCCTTGTCGGCGCCGGCGTGCAGCAGGTGAGCCACCACTGCAGCATGGTTCCGCTTGCATGCCCAGTGCAGGCAAGTCCTGCAGATGGAGATGGGAATGCTCTTTGAAATCCTAAATTCATTGCCCCCCATCCTTGCTGCCTAGGAGAAGAACAAGACCTTGTGCACGTCTAACATCAAAAAGGTTTTAATTGCAGTTTCCCTTGGAAACTGGCACTGGCCTTGGAGCCCGCAGTGACACCTGCTGCTCCAGGCTGCCCTTGCTCTAGTGCCCTCGGCACCAAGTTACCCCAGCACTGTTTGTAAATGTCATGATCTCTTCGTCATCATTTGTCCACTAACCCTTCTGGGAAAATAAATACAAAAAGAAGGCTTTTGTGTGCTACTTTAACCTTCAAAAGAAGTTGCACTTAAAATACTTGTCTGTGTACCCCTGAGGGACATTTTCCTGGGATGCTGCTCTCCCTCTTCAGTTACTGCTGTCAGCACAGGGACTTGCACTGCCTGGGAAGGGAATGATCTCTGCAATACTGGGACTGCAGTTTCTAAGCACAGTGCTCACAAATCAGCTCTCTTAAAATTTTACAAGCTTTAATTTTAATCAACACTCTTTGAACCTTAAGTTATAGCTGTCCCATGCTTCTGAAAATCACCAGTCAAGAAGTTGAGCTCTGTGCCTGGTGTTTTCCCTCCTAGTTTTAATTACAAGTTCAAGAGCTGATTTTAGGGAGTCCTGGAAGATGCCTGAGCAGTCCCTGCACATCCTGCTCAAGGCACACTGTGTGCTCATGTATGGACCTCTGCAGGTGTCCATCACAGAAGAATGTTGGGTTTGCTGTTGGCAGGTGCTGTCAGCGTAAAACGGCAAACCCAAAGTGTGTCTTATCTCACTGAAACTGTCTGCAAGTTCCCCGCGTGAAAGGGAAACTCAGTTTCAGAGCTGTCTGAAGAGTCACTAAGAGGCATTTCTGGTTAGACACGAAGGCGCAGTCCGGGGCTGCCAGCAGACCCTTAAAACAGACCCAAAATAAAAGCACCCTGGTGCCCTGCGGAGCAGCGAGCAGCACGGGGCACAAGCCGGGGTGCGCAGGGCTGCCGGTACTGCGGAGGGGCTGGGCAGCGGCTCGGCCTCTGAAGGGCCTCGTCCTTCAGCAGAGGAGCGGGCCCGAGAAGCAGCCCGCGTCCCGCTGGAGCCTTACCAGCCGTTGACTTCGTTCTGGGAGTTGGGGCTGACCCCCAGCTCCAGCAGCCGCCGCACCTCCTCCGCGTCCCCCAGCGCCGCCGCCTCCCGCAGCCGCTCCTGCCGCTCCCGCTCCGCGGCCGCCGCCGCCATCTCGCCGCAGCCGGCGGCCGCCTCCGGCCCGGGGCCAGCTCTCATCTCGCCGCCGCGGAGCAGGGAGAGCGCGGCCCTGCCGGTTCCACCCACGCCGCTCCGGGCCGCGCTCTGCTGGGGGACCCTATTCCCGGTGACAACCTGGGCCTGGGCATCACGTTCCGGCTCTCTCCCGGCCACAGGCGGGCACGGCGGCTCGGCCCGGCAACATACCGGCCACAGACGGGTACGCGGCGTCCCGGCGGCACCGCGGGGGATGATTCGATGTGCTCATACTTGCATAGCAAGCAGCGTCTCCTGCCCTGCTGTTCATTCTTGCAGGCTCTAGATCCATGCAGTCATTCTGTTGAGGAATCCCATCCTTCATTCTCAGCAAAACTTGTTATTCCGCCCCAAAACGTACAGGTCGACATCTGCCTGCAAATCAGCCAGGCATTACAGGTAATTCCTGGAATATGCAGTGGTCGTTTTGAAAACTGGATTTTGTCATTGTGGATTTGCCCTAGACCAAATTACAGGAGAGGGAAGAGCTGGTAAAACCCCACAAATGTCAGGAGTCAAAATAAGGATTTATATGTGCTGCTGGACAGCTGGCCTTGTTCTGTCTGATCCTGGACCATGTCGGACCACAGCTGCTGGGCTCCAGTCTGCCTGTTTGCTTTCTTGATGCAGCTGGAGAAACACAACGGAGCTGAAGCGGGGCTCAGTTCTGCCCCTGCTTTCTGAAACAAACAACTGCCTCCCATCCCACCCCTGACCCAGGCTGCAGGGTACCAAGACTGAAAATCCATACAAGTTGGCATTGATTTCAATTACACTCTTCTAAAGGTTCAAATGGGTTGTTAGATCACTATAAATTGCAGATCAAACTCTGCAGTGGAAGAAGGAACTTTGTGATGCCTTCAGCGCCAGGTACCAGAGGTGTCACAGCCAGCTCTGCCCACAGGCAAGGCTGGTGTCGGCACCGAGACCTCGGGACTACGAGCAAATCTGCATGGAGTCCCGGGAGGTTACTGCATCAGCACCTATACAGATCGCAAGCTCTTCAAAAATGTAGTTTAAAAATAACAACAAAAATGAATCAATAAAATCATGCACTGAGTATGTTCAAAGTGTTCTTGAGAAATGGGGAAATAGTTGAAAATTGGTGTGTGAAATTCATCAGCGTTCCAAAGTCAGGTGTAGAGAGGAAACCCCTAACCAGATGAGCAGAGACTGCTTCCAAGACCAGACAGATCAGAAGGGCACCTGTTTTCTCCCAAGGTTCCAGCAGAATCCATAAGGGAATCCTCGCTGCCAGGGGCCCTCAGGAGGTAACTGCACCAGGGATGGTTTTGATGTCTCTGGTGCTGCGAGGGAGCAGCGGGCACTACCATGACCCTCTGCCTGTGCCCAGGCCCGTGCCATGAACAGCATTGCAAAGGCTCCTGCCACTGAGCTGTGTGCCTGGGCTGTGTCCCAGCACCATGACAGCTCACGGGGTAGGACATCGGCCTGCCGGGCACCGGCTGCGTGGCACCCGCTGTCCCTCGCTCCCCACCGCGCACCGTTGTGACATTTCTCTGCGGCATTATCGTCGGCGGGGGTGCCTCCTGGCACCCGCTCGCCTGCCGGGCCCCTCAGCAGCCGTGCCCACGACATCTCCGGGCCGGGGCGCAGGAAGGGGCCCAGATCCGTCCCCGTTTTCTCTGCCGCCACCTCGAAGCAGGAGCCGCCCGGGTGGGTTCGGAGCGGCCGGCCAGGCTCGGCCGCGCTCTGCCAGGCCCAGAGGCGGCGGCGCCGCGCGGTGCATTGTGGGCAGGGCGAGCCGCTGCGCCGCCATTTTGTCTCTGTCACTTTCGGCGGCGCGATCGGTTCGGGAGGAGAGGCGGCGGCGGACCCGGTACTTGGCGAGGGGGGAATCGGTCAGGAGGACACGATGATATCGGCCGCCCAGCTCCTAGATGAGCTTATGGGCCGGGACAGAAACCTGGCCCCGGATGAGAAACGCAGCAACGTGCGGTGGGACCATGAGAGCGTGAGTGAAGCGGAGCCGCCTCTCCCCTCCCTCCTTCCCATCCCCCTCGCAGGGCCCGGGTTTTGTCGTAGAGACATGGACCGCGGGTGCTGGCCTACAGCTTCTCCCGTCCCGGGGACTGCATCGGGGCCCGCGGGGGGTGGGGGGAGGCGGGTTCCCGGGCTGGGGCTGGGGCGCGGGTGCGGGTCGGGCCCTTTCTGTGGAGGCTGCGGGGCTCCTGCATGGCGCCGGCGGAGCGGACTAGGCCGGGGCCGTTGCGCGGGAACCTCGCGGAGCCTTGAGACGAGGAGGAGGAGGAACCAAGTCGCCGGGAGGGAGGAGAATCCCGCCATAGCAAGGCTGTTGTCTGGGCTGCTGGGAGGAGAGAGGCCTTGTGTTTGGGTTTGGGCGCAGGGAGGAGAGGTGTTGTTCTCCAGGAGTGCCAATAAACGGGGTTAGGGGAGGTCTGACAGGCCCGGTGGTGGCTGAAAGCTCCCGCCGTAGAATTCTGCTCTTCTGGCTTGCACGAAGGGAGGTGAGACAGATGTTTGTAGTTCCGAAGACAGATGTCTTTAGATCGCTTTTAGAGTGGCATTAGAGAAAGAAACAGGAGGGTGCATGCATACATACTGATTTAGCTGTCTGGAGGCTGTAGCACGGGGAAGAATCACAAGACTTTTGAAACCGAGGATTTTGCTGAGAAGAACCTGATTCCTTCCATACTTGCTCAGACAGAGGAGTCCCACAGCTCCTGATGAGGAGCTAATGTAAACAGTACTGTTGTTTAGTAGTGTAGTTGTTTTGTTTGTTGGTTTGGTTATTTTTGCTAATGTGGTGATTCATTAATTTTATGCAATAAGTAGCTCAAACAGAACTTATTATAAGTGATTAATTTTCTCATGATTTTTTTGAAGTGGAGTTTCTCTCCAAGTATGGCTGAGTGTTCATGAGTGACTTGTAGTGACAGCCACCACAGTCAGAAGTTATTTCACAAAAAGTCTGTGGTAGTTACAAAGTTCCTGTAACAGCTCCTGAACACTGCTGAAATATTTTTTTCTCCTCATTCATGGCATTTAAAAAAAAAAAAATTGAGTTATGGTATATGTCCAAAGAGAATGTCACAGTTACAGTAGTTTAGTACTTGTGTGATAGGAGTTTCTGTAGTTCAAGCTGCAAAAACCATTTCACTCCTGCTCCCCTTAGCATTTTCTTGGAATGTTGAACTGGGAGGAGGGAGAATCACACACCTCTGGCTGCTCTAAGTTGCATCTTCAACACAGTGATGGGAACTGCAGGCTTTCAATGGAGAGCATTGCTCATAGCATGTCTGCTGCCTGTAAACTTTAAACTCACCTGTATGAAGGAATTGTCTAGGCTTTGGTGTGTAAGTCATAACATGCTGGGCTTTATTCTCAGCCTTTTCACTAGGAGCTCTCTGCCTGAAGGAGTTCACTTGCCTGATTGTTTTCTTCAACTATACTGATACTTCTGCATCAGTAAATAATTTATTGCAGAAGAGGAAGGTATTCATACAGAAGTATTAATGCTACAGAGCAACCAATATTTTTTTTTTTTTATGTTGGAGAGGCCTGAATTGGTTCACAGGCTCTGGAAGAGCTGGCCACACTTGCTGTCATCTTAGCCAGCTTTAGGTGAAGGACAGTGCTTCCCAGCTCTGAGAGGCTGAAGGGTTTATGCACTGGAGATGAAGAAATGAAGAGTTCCAAGTGTCTGTGTCCAAGCCTTACTGAAATGTGAGAGTCTGAGGGCTTGGAGGAGCCAACTGTGGCCAGTGCTGCTGCAGTAGTTGGGCAGGAAGATTCCTCTCTGTTACTCCACCCTGGTGGTGGACCCTTCAGAATTGTTTGTCAAATGGCAATCAGAAGTGCCTGCTATCTGCCAGGGCATCCATGCCATATTTCTTGTTGCTGTGCTGTTGCACATGTGGGATATGTTTCCATGTGACTTCTGACTTGTGCTGGAGTGCCAAGCCAGGGCTGAGTAATGCCATTTGAGGCACATCATTTAGGGCCTTCCAAGCCTCTGAGCTTCTGCCAGTTCTTGGTCCTTTCTGTTCTTACTCATCATTAATTAAGATTGATGAGTGCAGGTGACTGACATCTCCAGCCTGTCAAGGAAGATGTTCATGGGGTGAAGCGAAGCCAGAGCAATACCTTTAAAGATCCTGCAAGGTTCTCTCAAGTCATGTGTTTCTGTTGAAGAGCTTCATGCAATAGGCGTGAGAGGGGGAGAAGATTGCTGCAGACAGGGTAGCCTGAACCACTTGAACCTGAGTGATTCTCTGCAGGCTGCTGCTTGGGAGAGAATGTCAAGTAACTGAGCAGATACTACAGCATCCAAAACTGGAGCATTTTTTAGTACACAATTAATACCACGTGTGACACGTGTTTTAGCTGCATATTTCGGTGCTGCTTACTACAGATTTTGATTGTAAATGTCAGCCACAAGAGGAGGCTTTTCCTAGCAGTGCTGCTTCATGAAATCATTTTAATTATTTCTGCTGTTGGGTTGTTGGTTGGCTGACTGGTTGGTTTTTTTGGTTGTTGCTGTTCATCACAGTTCTGCCTCCAAGAGCTTTTGCTTTGCTCGTTTTCTTGCAACATGTTTCACAACTGTAACAGGCCAGTTTGCACATTTTTTCACAGATCTTTATACAGCATTATGTGGTCAGACCATTACTGTTGTGCTCCCTGTGTCTTAGGAAATCATCTGAGCAATCCCTGAAGCATTTTTTGGAAAGTGTCTTTTCACTACCCTAGATGCTGGGATGTGAAGATGAGAAAACAGAGGAGAAAGAGAACATAGAAATGGAATATCTGTTGATCAGTGCAGGAGTTCATGCCAGAACTACTCCACTGAAGCAGCTTGATATTTCAACAAATATTTGAATCTGCTTCCAGAGAAGACAGCAGGTTCTGAAACCAGGTTTTGTCCTCCCTGATTTTGTGTGTTATCTGAACTATTTCTGCTAAATTGCATCATAGGGCTACAATAGTGTCCTATCCTGGATCAAAGGAGAAGTATCCAAAAGTGATAATAAAAGAGATTTGAGTTAATGCTGATGGCTCCTGCTTGCCAAGCCAGGAGCACTGAAGAGGGAAGGCTGGAGTTGTTGTAGAGCAGCTCAGGGGAACATGCCTCTCTGTGTCTGTGGTTGGAGGTGTTCATGGTTGAGGAGTCCCGCTGTAAATTTTACCTAGTCCAACCTGATTGGCTGCCTGCTACAGGGCAGTCACAAATGGATGGCACTTGGCTTCATCTGAAACACACAGAAGTGACATGAAGAAAGGCTGTTAGGGCAGCAGAAAGGGAGACGTTTGCAGCTGGGATGCACCTGGTAGCACTTGCTGCTACCAAGTAACAGGAGTGCCCCATTTTGCAGTGTACAAAGGGATTTTTACTTTGTAGCTTAGAAAAAAGAAACAATCACCTAAAAATGCTAATTCAGAAAGCAAAAAATGATGTCTGTTTCTTTCTTCTCTCTCAGGTTTGTAAATACTACCTTTGTGGCTTTTGCCCTGCTGAATTATTTACAAACACTCGTTCTGATTTAGGTAAGTCTGGAAGTCATGTCCTTTTATTCACTTGCACGTCATGACAATTCAACTTTTGTTTGCAAACTGTGCTTTTATTGCCTAAGGGGCTGCCAAAACACTTTGAGAACAGGCCTTTTTAAAAATTGTTTTTAAAGGATTGCCAGTAATGTAGTGCTTTAACAACAATATTTATTTCAGATCCTATGTTGTTTTTCTTACAGTGTAAGCTGAATTACTCTGTGTGTGGGGGTGGTTTTCTTCTCCTGGAGTGTTGTCTTATAGTTTGGTCTATTCCTGGTCAGCATTTTAGCTTGGTGTTGTGTGAGCTTTGCCTCGGGGTTTCATTCGTTGTAATAGTTCCACCAGATGGCATCTCTAAATTACTAGTGGCTTTTGACTGATGGTGTGAGGACAGAATGTTTGGAGAGGGTACCTGGGAAAGCAGGCTTCTGGCCTTGGCCAGGACTTACCAGTCCATCCAAGACCTTGGCGAGGTGGGAAAGATGGGCAAAAGCAGGACTGCCCTCAAGCTCGGGCCATGTAGTCTGAAGAGAAATGTTTTAAGAAGCCAGTTTATTACAAAAACCACTGAAGCTTAGAAATGCTTCATGAAATGACCCTTCCTATGTAATTTTTCCTTTTTTTTTAGGCCCCAGGTGTTTAAAGTATTATTTTGTTTGTGCAGTTTTGCCAATGTAGAAATTCATCTGGGAATTCTATTTTATTCTAAGACTCTACATGTTATTCAGACTCTCCTTTGGGTTTATGATTACTTATCCATATTGACATTCCTTTTCTTTGATGTGTCTTTCAAACTCCAAGCAAAGGAAGCAGAAAAGCAGGTATACAAGTGCCTGTAAAGTGTTTACAGCTCCATTCTGTTGTGGTGCACAGGCAAATGCTGATTGAATGTGAATGCAGTGTTCAAGAATGCAAGCTTATACTTTTTGTTTGGTCTTTTTAGGTCCTTGTGAAAAAATTCATGATGAAAATCTCCGTAAACAGTAAGTGTGCTGGGTCCCTGTGGATACCCTGTGTCTGTGCCAGCAGGGTAGTGTGCTGGGTGCTGTGTCCATGCAATAGTGTCTGCTGTGACTGAAACCTCCTTAGAGCAATCCTGCCACTGGCTGCTTTTTGATTTACCTAAACGTTCATTGAAATGTGTAAGATTGTCTTGCCTTGAGCAAGACTTGGGCACATGGCAGATGTTGCTGCTTCTTCATACATTAGGGGTTGACATGAGCTTTCATTTCTGAAACACTTTGGCAGGTATGAGAAGAGCTCTCGTTTTATGAAGGTGGGCTATGAGAGAGACTTCTTGCGCTACTTGCAAAGCTTGCTGGCAGAGGTGGAGCGCAGGATCCGAAGAGGCCATGCTCGCTTGGCACTCTCACAGAATCAGCAGTCTTCTGGGGTGAGTCTGGAGGAGGCACTGAGGCAATTTTTCCTCTAGATAGTGTCTTCCTGTTCTCTTCACCTTGTGTCTTCAGGTAAAATACATTGTTTGCAAGAGGATTCCCATTAGATAAATCTCTTAATCAGTTAGCCAGCAGATGCACCTAGCCCTAATGGACAAGCCAACTGCTCCACAGGCAGCAAGAGTCTCTCTGCTCACCCTGTCTGCTGTCTCAGAATCAGGACCTGTTCTTTGCCTGGGAGGACTGAGCCTCTCATGTGTTGTCCTTGCCCTGTTGACCTCAGTTTACCTTCCCTCCCTTAGCTGCATCTCTCCACTAGTGAGCTGTGTCATGCTGCTATTCCAGGAGCAGGGAAGTGCTGGGTCCTTCAGCAGCTGGTGGAGCGAAATCCCCGTCAGCTGCCACACTGGGGCTGTAGCCTCTGCCTGGCCCATCACTGCTGTTGGCAGGCAATGGTGGAGTCGGGGAACTTTAAGCAAGACAGGCGTCTGTGCCACTTGTCTCTGCTCTGTGAGAAAAATTTTACCTCTTTGCTTTTATTTTTTTTCTTGTCACATGATGGATTTGGAGCAGTGAGTGTGGTCTGTGTTCTAAGAGTTTCGTGACTGCTGGGTAGCCTTCCCACTTTGTCCTCCCCAGTTAATTGTTCTATGCCAAGTTCAGTTGCTTTGGAAGGATCTGTGCTCAGTATCTAGTCAAAAGAGCTTGCTGGCTGTGGGGTAGAGCAACAGCTGGAGGGGAGGCAAGTGTCAGGCTGCTCTGGCAGTTTCCAGAGAGGACACTGCTGGCTAGTTTGGCTGAAGTGAGATTCATTTTGGTTTGTGCTCAGAAGTTAGAGCCTGTGGAACTTCTACATTGTGCTTGAGTATCTTCAACTGGCAGGCAGCTATTGCTTGTCTTTGCAATCCAGCACTTTGAGCTCAGAAGTCTTGCTTTTCATGCACCAGAGCCTTGAACGTTGCTGTTGATTTAGGAGGAATTAGTATGACTACAGCTTGCTTCACTCAGCAGCAGAGTGAGCCACGTTGAGGAGTGGTTTATGTTAGACTAGACTATTAGTGGTAGGGAGAAGAGGCAAGAGATTATTCCTGAATGTAAGAAGCCATACATTTGTGTGTTTTAAAGCTGTTTGAACTAAACCCCAACCATTTGTTTGACAGGGAGCAGGACCTACTGGCAAAAATGAAGAAAAGATTCAGGTGTTAACTGACAAAATTGATGTACTTCTACAACAGGTGAGCTGTTTTTACCCCTGCAACACACAGCTCTTGCTTTTGGTATTTGCTTCATTACAGCTGAGTTCTTTTTATTTTCCTTTAGATTGAAGAACTAGGTTCAGAGGGGAAGGTGGAAGAGGCACAAGGAATGATGAAACTTGTTGAACAGTTAAAGGAAGAGAGAGAACTGCTGAGGTCTACAACTTCAGTAAGTGATGTGTTTGGTGTTCTGTCAGGCCTGATTCCCGGTGTTGTTCTTAATGACCCTGTCCAAACCCCTGAGGGCAGGCAGGTGTTGTGCAGGATTTATTGGACAGTAACAGGACATCTAGTCCAGTGTGTTACCAGTCTGTTGCCTCGAGTGTGGGTTTCCTGCACACAGCTCATGCAGCTGTTCACTTAGCAGTGCTAGAGGTGAGCTCGCATCCAGTTTGAATTCTGAGGTGAGCTGTGCCACACAACCTCCACAGTGCCCGTTTACTGAATCACCAACCTGCCCCTCGCAGGAATCCCGTGTGTGGGGCTGTGACTAGAGACTGAGAGCCAGAGGTGCTGTGCTCCTGTCAACAGAGAGGAGTGTATGTTAGAAGGTTGTGTTTTGGTGCTAGTAATGCACTGCAGCTGTGACTTCATGAGAAGTGCACCATAAAGCCAGGTGGTGGTTACTGCGCAGTGCCCGCAGACCACAGCATGGACAATCGCCTGGCTTTATGCTGCACTTCTAATGGCTGTTGACACAGGGAATTTGTTTCATCACCATCCTTTTAAACAGAAGCCTGCCATTCCTTTTCCTGTTTCTTCATGGGGTATTCCAGCTTTCCTTTCCTTGAGAAATATGCCATGGCTGTTCTGCAACTTCAGACATTTCAGTTGATGCCAAAGAAATTGTCTGAAAAGGGATTTTTATTTTCCTGAATTCTGAGATTGCAAGGAGGCTGCAGATGTGGCTGTAGAAATTAATCTTTTGCAGGGAGGAATGAAATTTGTTTGCTGTTTTCCAATTGACTCTTTCCTTGTAGCTTACGTGGACTCGGCATATGCAGCCTGGTGTTATCCTGCTCGGCCTGGCAGGTGCAGTGCTCTGAAGAAGAGCTTGCAGATGTGATTGCTAGCTCCGCTGCTACCGAGGATTTGACGGCAGCAAGAGTGAAGTTTGAAACTTCACTGGCTTTTGGCTAAAACTTTTCTCTTGCTTTACAAAGTGTTTTTCTTTTACAGACAATTGAGAGCTTTGCAGCCCAGGAGAAGCAGATGGAAGTTTGTGAAGTTTGTGGAGCCTTTTTAATCGTGGGAGATGCACAGTCCAGGGTAGATGACCACTTGATGGGAAAGCAGCACATGGGTTATGCCAAAATAAAAGCTACTGTAGAAGATTTAAAAGTAAGCATCTCCTTCAGTTACTGAACTTCAGGAAATTGTTTAGAGGCATCTTGTGATAAATAAAAGGCTGTCCAGGGGCTTGTTTAAATGGGTGAGATACTTCTCAGCTGACCTACAGCAATCCCATGGACTCACACTGTGTTCAGCTCCCACTGGCGCTGGTGTTCTCTGTGCGGTTACAGCAAAGGTGTGTGTGCAGGGGGGAGTGATCTGTGGCCTCTGCAGAGCTGCAGAATGCCTCTGTTCTTTTGGGAGTGACAAGGAAGGGAAGCTCTGCAAGACAAAGGATTTGTCTTTCAAGGAGTTTGGAAGGTGTTTGGCAAAATCCAACCCTGAGGTCCCTTTAAAAGCTTAAGCTCTGCACCCTCAGAGCACACAAGCTAAGTGACTGGGAGTGGTTCCTCTCAGAATCTTCATTTCTGTGACCTTTTATTTGAAGGAGAAGTTACGAAAAAGAACAGAAGAGCCTGACCGTGACGAGAGGTTAAAAAAAGAGAAACAAGAGCGGGAAGAGAGAGAGAAAGAGAGGGAGCGGGAAAGGGAGGAGCGGGAGAGGAAGAGACGGCGTGAAGAGGAGGAGAAGGAAAAGGAGAGGGCTCGTGACAGAGAGAGGCGCAAAAGGAGCCGCTCCCGGAGCAGGCACTCGAGCAGGACCTCTGACAGACGCTGCAGCCGCTCCCGAGACCACAAGCGCTCGAGAAGCAGAGACAGAAGGCGCAGCAGGTACCTGTGTGTCTGTGTCTGAACACCGCTGTCCGGATGGTTTGTGTCTGCACATGCTCGGTGCGCCGGGAGGGGTTGCTGTGGTACTGCTGTGGTGACAGCAGCTGACCCTGGCCTTTTGCAATCTCTGCTGCCTGTGCAGGAGTCGTGACCGCAGGAGAAGCAGAAGCCACGACAGGTCAGAAAGGAAGCACAGGTCTCGCAGCAGGGACCGGAGGCGATCGAAAAGCCGGGACCGGAAATCATACAAGCACAGAAGCAAAAGCAGAGAGAGGGAGCAAGACAGGAAGTCAAAAGAAAAAGGTATGTGTGTGAAGGCTGAGATCATAGCAAGTTCTGAAACTAGGCTTTCCCTGAAGACTCAAAAGGTCTTTTAGTGAGCAGCTGAGGTGGCTGGCATCAGGCCAGCTCTGGCTCCGAGTTGCATTTGCTGCTAAGCAGTTTGAAGCATTTTGTCTGTCACTGCTACTGCACCTGTGCACACCAGGGCCCACCTCTTACCTGCTACAGCAGTTGTTAAAAGCTTGCTGCTCTCGCTGCAAATCTAGGGCACAAGGATTTTTCTGTAGTTTAAGACTTGTTTACTGTTTACCTTCAGACAAACATGAGCCTGTAGTCAGATTTTCATGAGTGACTCCCTTCTGTCCCTCTTGTCAGCAAATACTTCTGTGGTTAGCCTTTGGTGCATGTGTTGTGGGAGACTGGTAGCTGGTTTCTCACCTGTACTGCCTATTGCTTCTCTGCACTATCATGTTTCCTTTATTTTGCCTTAACAGTGCTTGTAGGGTTGGGGGAGGGGAGGTTGGTTGTTTGTGGGTTTTTTTTAGTCAATGAATGTGGTCCAAGAGAAATTTTGCAGATTTTTCGTAATGCTCTAAATTACAATTTTATGCCCTCTCCCCAGTCTCCTGTTCTTTTTCACCATTCCCCTTTGTTTTGTTTTAATTTTGGCTCTGGTTTTCTGTTGTTGGGTTTTTGTTGGGTTTTTTTTTGTTTGTTTGTTTATTTTTTTAAGAGGTGAGATTAGCTTTGTTAGTGTTAAGGTGAGTCTCACAGGGCTGCTGTGCTAATCCTTAGCAGCTTTTATAGCAGCACAGACCATGTGCAGCAGCATTGGTAGTGACTCACTGCTTCATTGGAGGCTGCTGTTCTGAAACTGTGCCTCTAGGTAGGATGCAAAAAGAGCTGAGAGGAACCACTAAAGATTCCCTCTCTGTGAAAAGAGACTAATTCACTGGTACTGCTGAATTTCCCCCTCCCTCCCAAAGTCTTCTGAAGCTTGAGGAGGAGGGCAGTAGTAACTGCTGCCTCAAGCTGCTGGCTCTGGGCTGCTGACAGATGTCCATCCTGACACAGCCACGCTGCTCCACTACCAGAGCTGCCTGTCAGCAGTGGACCAGACCAGTCCCTTGTGTTTCTGAGGTACTTTGGAGGCTCTCTGGAATGAGAGGTGCTGTGTGCATGTTCCCAGTGGCATAGGCCCGTTTGCTCTACCCTACCCCTACTTTTCCATCTCTATCCAGTGGATAAGTTCCTAGAATGTTGCTCATGTTTCCTGTCTTTCTTGCCAAATTTCTTGGACCCTTTTAGATTCTCCGGTTTACACTGTGGTGCATCTTAAATCCTGCTTCTCCTCTCACTTTGCTTTGCCCTCTGAGCTAGTGGGTTTAGCTGCTTGCCCTGGCAGAAGAACTGCTGGGTAGAGTTTAAACTCAGGTGCAGTGCTCTAGCCTATAGCTGTCCATTTGCTACTTTTTTTCCTACTTTATATTGTGCTGGTTTTGCCTACTTTACCAATAGCTTCCTGGCACTTAGTCCAGAACATCCTACTCTGTATTCTCTGTGTATCTATGCATATAAATAACTTCCTATTTATTCCAATTTGGTCTGCTTTGGAGCTTAATAGCTTTTCAGTTCTTTCCTTAATCCTTCTATAAATAGAGGAGCTAGTGAACTTTCTTCATCATCTGAGTATTTTTAGTTCTAACTTTACTGATTTCCTTGCTGGCTGTTTTATTTGCTGCTTGCTACCCTCTTCCTCTAGAGATGAGAACTGTGAGGTGATGTCATGAGCTGTGATGAAAATTCCACCTGGGAAAATCAGTTCATTTTTTGACTACTTAATCATAACATTTGTAGAAACACAGACAAGCCTTAGAGCAGGACTGACAGTAAAGTAGTTTGTGGTTTTCCCTTTGTTGGTAATTAATTAAAAAAGAAGGCAGAAAAGGATAAAAACAGAGCAGTAGTATTGAGTTTGTGATGCAGCTGTAAGCAGCATTGCACCCTCCTGTCTGCAGTGTGGCATGAGGTAGTTCAGGAGAAGCTGTAGAGGGTGGCGTGGCTGCCTGCCTGCTGTACTTGCTGCACAAAAATTACTCACGTAGAGCTGAAGACTCAGAACTTGTACTGCTCATTGGGGTGCTGGCTCCAGAGCCAGCTATCTGTGTCCACCCCTGCTCTGCAGCTACAGCAGCAAGCAGCAAAGGCCTGGCTGTGACTGCTCAGGATTAGTGCCTGTCAGCTCAGAACTTTAAACTGCCTTCTGAATGTGGATCTTAACAGGAGGCAGGGTACAGTGCCCCAAGCCTTGCCTGCTCCTACACAGTGAGTTAGTGCCCTGCTTTTTGCTCACTGGGACACTGGGGTGTACAGAGACCTTTGAGAGTGCAGGACAGAAGTCAGTGAAAACATGGAGACACTTGATGTCTGACTTGGGTTTCAGAAGCAGGGATCTGGCTGCTGAGGGAGCCACGAGCCGTGAGCATTAGCGTAACATAACCCAGCAGAACATGCCTAGCTGTTCAGAAAGCTGACTTCAGAGTAGCTGCAATAAACAGGTTTGGGTGTTTTAAGAAGTAAAAATTATGTGCGGCAAGTGCCTTCATTTTGGGAATGTGCCTGCAGACCCTTTAATGTGGTTCTTTGTCTTCCTTGATCTGGACCCACATAGAGATAATGACATCTGTGGTTGTGTTCTCATGTCAGCAATTAGACCTCAGCAAATGCTGTCAGAACACCCAAGCCCGCAGTGGTGCTGGATACTGTATTTGACTGATCTTGCACCCTTTGAACAGTAAAGTCATTCCTGGTCTCTTGGTAAGAGTTGTCACCACCTAGGCCTTGGCTGCAGTCAGCAAGGTGTGTTGAAGCAGGGAGCCAGGGCAGTGCGATGTGGTTGCAGCTGCTGGGTCACAGCTGCAGTAACACAGCTTCAGCAGCAGGCTGCTGGTGTGTGCTAGTACAGGCTGACAGTGCAGTGCAGCAGCTGCACTACCTGCAGACACTCCAGGAGCTGAAACCTCCAATTTGCTGTGGTACACCTGTTCTATGATTTAAGCTTTTAGCCAAGTTTCATCTTTCTTGTCACAGTTTAATGGCATTTTTTTAGCCTTAAACAAAGTTACCCTTCCTGACCAAAGCGAAGAAACAAATGAGAGCACAAACCCTGCACACTGCACATCCATAGGGCTATTAAGATCTACCATATCTACATAGGACAGAAGATAAGATTATGGGGCTGACTACTAGTCCTCTGCTGGGAAACAAGACTACTATTCCTCAGTGGATCCATCTGTGCACCGGAGCTAAGGCAGAGCGAAGACTTTGTGCCAAGGTTAGTTAGAGTGCCACCAGCTGCGGACTGCCAGCCCGAGGGCAGACAGGTACCGACCCCCTAGCTCTCCAGGTAGCTTCTGGCACCGCTGTGTGCTTCCTGCAGGCTGCCTGCACCCGACGTGCTGCTGCAGGTGACACCTCCCAGGAGTGTTCAGTAGGCAGCTGCCCTCTTTTCTCTGGGGGGGCTGTACTTCCCACCGTGGTCTGTTGTAAAACAAAGAGGTTGGGGCATTGCTTCTCTTTTAGAGCTTAATTTCTGCTTTGTCTTCTGGAACAAAGACGTGTTCTGCCAGCCCAGGTGATCACCTTGTTCACAAAAGCCTTTGCAGAGTGTTCCATCTGTGTGCCCTGCTGTGGGGGATAGACCTGTGTGTTACTGAGATTGATTTAATGGCCTGGAGAGCAGGGAGGGAGCAGAGAAAAGAGCATGAATGTTGTTCTGTGTGACCACATCTGAGAGGTTGGTTTTTCAGATACCTTTTGTTTTTTTTCTCTCCAAAGTGTCTTTGCTGATGGAAGGTTGAATTTTGTGGTGTGAAATGATACCGAAGGAGGGGATATTTGCAAACTCTGAATGTACAGACGAGGCACGCAGCTCTGATACTGAATGCATTTCTTCCCATGGCAATGGTTTTACTTCTGGCTTCCTTCCTTCCTTTGAAGATCCTTGAGGAAAAGATGCATTTTTCAGTAGTGTAGCAAACTCTTCAGTCTACTTTCCAATTTGTGATCAGATCGTGGGGTCCTTCCCAACTGCTGCTTCCTTGCCCTGGGAAAAGTTTATGCTTTTCCTCTATCTCCAAACTGTGCCTGCCCCCAAGCCTTTTTACAAGTGGATTGCAAACAGCTGCCTTTTCATAACATGGACAGCTAATTATGCAGCTGCTGTGGCATCCTGGGCAGTAAGGGAATTCTGACTGGCACTGAGAGTTCCACTGTCAGAGCTCATGGTGCTTGATACTGTTGGTGCCCCAAATATTGGATGGGTTTTTAATTGGCGAATATGGATTTATTTGATACTGCAGTGGTGCATTGTCCATTGCTCTTCCAGGAGCTGTACTGAATGAGACTTGCACACCACATCAGCCATACAGGTCACAAAGTGCAGCCTGGGGACAAGGAGAGCCCCATGATAAGTAAGGAAGCCAGGCACCATAGTTCCACATTTGCCTAACTTCTTGACTGTCCCTCCCCCCTACTCTGTGCATTCAG